>NW_010413581.1:0-7803 GCF_000710305.1 Buceros rhinoceros silvestris
CTCGCAGAGGTGAGCCAAGCCCGACTCCTTACTCTCCGGGTTCTCCTCAATGATGCCGATTATACAGTCCACAATGGCTCGCTTGTACTCAAAGCCACCCTGGGAAAGGAAAATCAGGGTCGCTGACCTGGCAGGCAGAGCGCAGACCACAGGGCTCCTCAGTTCCCCTCGCACTTCAATTATCTCTTTCCATTCAGAAAAACAAGCATTTGTACCCAGAGAGAAAAGAGAAGGCAGTGCTGGATGACCTAACAGCGCCTTCCCAGTCCTCCCAACCCACACATCATCTGGACATCTCTGCAGATCAGTTCTTGATGCCCAGCTCTAATTCATAAGCACATTTCAGACAGGTCCGACCCACGAGATAAACAAGGTCTTGGTAATCAGTCAGGCCCCACCGTTGCTGCGTAAGACAGGAGACCCTTCATCCTGTCCATCAGGGCTGCCTGCCAATAACTGTGCGAAGGAAATCTCACACGTACATCGTCCCTGAGCATATTGGAGAGGAAGGTCATCATGACGCTGTGTTTCCGCGGGTACTTCTGGCACAGAGCACTGATGGCCTGTACCACCACCACCTGCAAACCAAGAGAAGGACGTCAGTCACCTGCATTTGTTCTATGAAAAATACAGGTGTCTCGCTAGCTCACGTTGTCACCTTGACAGATTAAATTCATGTACAAGAAGGATAAAATCGGGTGGTGGACTCTCACCCTGCACCAACATGCTGCTCTGCTAGAGGAGCTGGAACTCAGGATGTGAATTCAAAGGCCTCTCCTCCCTCCCCCTGCGCAGAGATGATCCTGACTTCAATCGAACTTAACCAGGCACAGTGTCATTAAAACTCTTGGCAGTTTTAAGCTCACCTAGTACTTATTTATTTCCTTTTCTCACAAAGCCAAGAACTAAGACACTGTTACACCGTGGACACTGACTTTGCAGAGACACGCTGCGCTCCTCAAGGTGACTCCATGGTGTAAAAGTGACGGGGGCAAGAGAACTGCCACCCTTAACCAAGTTATTACCCGAGTTCACAGTGACTAAACTTGACAAATTAGGTACAAATTTTCAGTTCATGCTGCTCCCGAGCTACGTTTCAGACTGGATCGATACAGACTCAGAGCAGTTAAAATCCCTCCTCCTCTCCAAAGAAAGTTTGCAGGATGCAGCACAGGAGCCAGGAATCCACCAAATGGCATTTCTGTTGTTGTGGGGTGGAGGAGGAAATGCCACAGGACATTTAAGGAGGAAAGCAGAGAACTCCAGCTTCAGATTTTCGAGCTGGCTTTGCTCTGTCAGACTAAGTCACTGATGGATTAACAAATGGGAAAAGCTTCATAGAAACAAGAATGGGAGAAAAACCTGCAGCTGGAAAGAGCAGAGGCCTCCAATGCCACACCTTAAACTCATCCGATATTTCTGACACGAAGGAAGAGATCTGTTTCATGAGCCTGTCTACACTGCTCTCACTGCCTGTCTTCAGCAGGGTGGTGATGGCCAGGGTAGCGATGCTGCGGTTGGAGTCGGTGATGAGGTTCTCCAGGTCCAGGTTGCAGGCAGTGACCGCAGACGGATGCTTCATGGCCACCTGTAGAAGAAGCGATTCCAAAATTATATGGGGGCAATAAAATCCTACGACCCAAAGCTTTCGACAGGGCAAGAATTAAAGCCATTTTTTTTCCCAAGGGCTGTTCTGTGAGGATTGCAACTAAGCCAACATCATCTGACTGCTGGCAGGATGGAACCAAAGCTCAGGTTCTTCTGTATCAGTGATTCATATGAACTCCTCTAACCAAGTTACAGTTCATGGTTCTGATGGTCACAAACTGCTCCTGTTGCGGTGTGTGGCTTTGAAATCAGAGTATTATTCCCCTCACACACATCCTATTCACATTTTCCGAAGTATCAAATACCCAAGACTCTGCCTCTTTACAGCAGAGAGATCACCAGTTATCAAACTGCAACGTGTGGTCCAGAAACGAGCAAACAGCTTGAGTGCAGGGAAGATTTCTGCCATACCAGGAGATGTGGCATGAAAAAACAAGCCAGTTCTCCAGCGTGGAGCGTTTCCAAACCGAGCAGTCACACGAGCAGTCGCTCTGCTCCAGGAAGGCCAGCTTCCTCTGATGCTCAGATTTACACTTCATTTAGGTGGGTCTGGGAGCACTCACTTTATTTAGGGTCCGTACAGCTGCGTATCTCAAGACGGGTTTGGGAGAACTACAGAAAAGCTGCAGCACTGAAAAGAATCATAATTTAAAAAATAATCATGAGAAGTAACTCACAGCAAAACGTTACAGAGACGAGACTGGTTAAGACAAAGCAGTAGCGCAGCTCCAGGCACCCGTAACGTCTGGGGAGCAGAAGGTGAGAGCCCTCATGGCTTTACCGGTGAGGGGAGGGGAACTGCCCTGGGCAGCACTTTGGTATCGAGAGGTGCAAATAGTTTAGTCAGAATTCACCACAGCAGAAAACCAGGTACCGTCTCTCTCGGAGAAAGGGAAGAGAGGAAACCCCCCCATATCCACATTCAGTGCTGTGCTGCTAAATAATCCTGTGGCTCTATCCATCATTTATCGCCAGCTTCACAAACGGGTTATAAATAACCTCCCGTTTGTCCCCTCCCGTCAATGACAGGTGGTTGCGCAGTGGCCTGGGGCACGTCCAGCTCTCCACGACCTTCCCTCCCACCCCAGCTTCCCACAGATGGAAGACGACAAGCATCACCCTGCACCACCCCTAGTGCCCTTCTCTAAAGCTGTGGGTGAAACAGGAAAAAGGGGTCAAGGTGCTTCTCATCCAGAGCCCTGTGACTTGGGAACAACCAGAAAATGCAAGTTTTGAGTCCAGTATTGCAGTACTCCCTCTGACGTGCTCTCAGCGGTACAGAGGACTCCCTGACCAACCTGACACGGCCGGTGCCAGCTCCCTGGCTGTGCAGTTCGGGAGATGGATGATGGCAGAAGCAGCTTCGTAAATAACCATTTCATGCTTGTTCCGCAGGCAGCTCTCGATGAAGTCGAACAGCGGACTTTCGTGGCTATGAACAGACAACAATTCACAGCGCGGCACCAGGTTACGTACAAACCCCTGAGAACTGGGCAGAAAGCACAGCCAGAGCGCTGGCCTTCACGCTTCCCACACCACCACACCACGCAACTCATGCTCGAGCTCAAAACTTCCTATGTTCTGTTATTCTGTTAATCTTCAAGCTAGAAATGCTGCATTCCAAAACAAATACTTCCCTGTGACTCACGTGTCACACACCACTAACAATAATTTCCACTGATAAAGAGATTCCACCAGGAATCCGCTGAGTTTCTCAGGTAACTGCTAGGGCGAGACTGGAGCAAGAGAGGTCCTTTTGTCCACATCCCCACCCCACCACGGGATCCTCGCGGCGTTTGAAATGAGGTCTAGGTCACCTCAAACCAGAGCTAGTTTCTGTAACTCCCTCCGACTTACCCCTCGTCAGACTCCTTCAGGAGTTTGCTGGCGATCCGGATCAGCATGCAGTAGGCGAACTGCGATTTCAGGCCAGATTTGGTGAACTTATTCAGCATCTTGGAGACAGCCAGGCGATCGTTTCTCCTGAGGTGATAGAGCAGCCCCAGAGCGTGGTACTAGGAAATCAGAAACAGGGCCGTGCTGCTACTGACTGCACACCGCAGGTGGAAAAGCCAGACTGAGACATGAGAGGGGTAAGCATCGCTGCTTCCTCGCAGAGACACTTCTAACCTCTAACAATCTCAGTTTCCTGGCACGTTATAAAGATCTGCAGTACTTCCTTCCCCTTCCTGTCCACCACAGACAGCCTCAACATATTTCTGAGGATCAAAAGAGCCCTGAATCAGTTTACTCCCTTTCCTCCCCATCATACGTCCGAACTGCAAAGGCTCTGGCTTACTACTGCCTGGCAACACCTGCATTTCTCACACACTCAACACCCAGAGCACCCTGAGGCCTTTAAATGACAGCTGGCCTCACAAAAGTCCTCGAGGTGTTTGGGGAAAGCACAAAAGAACATTTCGAGTTGCTTGCCCAGTTGTTTTGGGTTGGTTTTTTGCTGCCAGAAGGCTGATTCCCAGCAAGGCTCGATGAAGGCGACTGTACAGACTCATTTCCGATTGTTAGTCTAACGCTGCCAGAACACACCGAACATTTTCATTTCCGCAGGTGTTTGGAATATTTGTGCAAAGTCAAGCCATTTCCCTCAATTCTTGTTTTTAAAAGAATTGGGAAAAAAGGAAAAGCAGTTGTTTTTTCTAAGGTCATCTTAAGAACTCCCAGACTACCCCTAAAACCCTGTAGCGCGTTTAGAGCTTCCTGGAGCAACATACCTGCACCATGATGTTGTCACTCGAAGCTGCTTCTTGAGCTTCGTTGATCCACCGCTTGACCACGTCGTAACTGATCTTCATCATGTGCTGGAAGAAGCCACACACTGAGACTGCAGACACACCACCAGCAGCAGCACAGCGAAGCACCGCGAGCCTCGTCTGCGGTTCTGAACGGCAAAGGCTTTGAGACAATCCTGCGGTCAGGCCAGCAGGAAGACTGCAGCTGCCAGTACAATCACAGCTTCGCTTGCACCCTCAGGGCTCTAATGCAGGGTCCTACTCAGCAGCTGGACCTGCTCCCTCCTGCTCTGCCTTCTTGATGCACCTGCAAACCGCTGTCTTGCCTAGAGCTGAGCCTCAGACTACCGCACTAGGGACATGACCAAGCCCTTTGCCCTTGGGGCTATTACAGTTGACTCTACTGCAAGAGGACATTAAGGGAGGAGTTTGAGGAGACAAGAGTCTGCTGAAGACAAAGAAAACTCCATTGCTACTATTTTTTGTTCATTTTCCAGTGAGGAGACGAAGAAGAGTCACCTCAAAGGAAAAGGAGATGAAGAACAAACACAACGAAGAGGCAGAGCTACAAAGGCAGCAGACCAGCCTTCCCGGCCACAACACAACGCACGGCTTTACAGCAACCTCTGCTTTACTTACTAAGGAGGACACCAGTGCGGAACTGGACACGCTGGGGACTTTGTCCACAATGGCCTGCTTCATGTACCTCTCGATGGCTTGTAACATCGTGCCCTACAACAGGGAAAAGGGGAAGTGTGGATACTCCAGAGACAGAGCAAGGCAAAAATATACCCCGGTGTGTTCAACAGGCCCTCAGCAAAGATCGTCAGCTAATTCTGCAAAGGCAGAGCATCAGCTGCCCGGTCCTGAAGGTTCAGTGACACGATCCAAGTCTGCAGCAAAGCAGCCTCAGATCAGAAAGCAGAGCTCCAAGGCTCCTGCCTGCGAACTCCACGTTTACAGCGCTACAGCTCGCGGAGCTCCTCACGTCCGCAGAGGCTCCGGAGCTGCCCTCCCGGGAGCGGCGGCTCTGACAGGACCCTGAGGACACACCCTGCTAGACAGCACTTGTTCTGTTTGACATACACCCGCGGTCACCGCTCCCGCGTGACGTGGGGTGTGCGTACTCACGTCGGTGATCCTGCAGAGCGCTCGGATGGCTGGGCCCCGGTACACGTCCTCCTTCCCCGTCATGTCTTTGGTCAGACTGAAAC
Organism: Buceros rhinoceros silvestris; assembly: GCF_000710305.1. Classification (NCBI taxonomy): domain Eukaryota; kingdom Metazoa; phylum Chordata; class Aves; order Bucerotiformes; family Bucerotidae; genus Buceros; species Buceros rhinoceros. The sequence continues at coordinate 5,573 of NW_010413581.1, forward strand.
AGAGACACCCTGTTAACGCTTCTTTTGTATCTCGCTGTCTCGGCCCTCTTGTGACATCTCATCGAGCTGTTCTTCCAGCTCCTACCACGTGACTGATAAGCTCTAGCACTGGCTAGAAACAACTTCTTAATCTGAAATTCCTTTGAATAAATTATTCACATTGGATTCTGTGGAAATAGAGAACATGACAAAACATGTAGCCCCTAACATTGCTTTGCCACAGGCCGGGCTGCTTCGGCTCAGCTGCCCTCCTGCTGGGTGATGTCCTCTCCACCACAGAAATTCGGGGTTAGACACTAGCCAAGTTTAGCTTGCCGAACAGCTTTAGAAGTTATCTGAAATAGCATTCAGCTGGTGGCCTGAGCTTTGCTCTGCTCCGACAGCGAAGTGACAGAGAAGCCACAGCAGTTCACAGAAGCATCACACACCAGAAATTTAAAAAGAAAAAACCAACAAGAAAAGAAGGAGCAACTGATGGGTTGATAAACTGTGGGCCACACAGCAAGAAGGAAGGAACATCTCACGTGGTGACACGCTCTGTCTCAGGGAACAGCTGGTTTTCTCTCGCTGTGCCCTTCACGCGGCGTGATTAGGGGAAACTGCAGCAGCTAAACCAGACCCACTGAGCTGCAGCTACTCGTTTCTCGTTCGTCTCGACTACCTGCTGGTGACGATGATGACGTCCTCGGAAATGTTGGCCATCTCTTTGATGGTGAGGTAACACATCCTTCGAAGGGTTTGCTGTGAAAGTGGATTGCAGAAAGCTGTTAAATAACCTTGGTTAATTAGCTTTAAAAATTACCAGTTAAAAGTTTAGAAACAGCTTCCTCTGATCGATTTGTTGTTGTAAAAGAAACGTGTGACATGACAAGAAGCAAGTGATCTATTTACATTCAAAAACACCCCGCTTTTCTAAACTGTGGGTACCAGAAAGGTCCCAAACTCCCTGGGCTTCCAAACTCTCACTGCCTTTAAGCAGCGACACGTGTGACCTTCCTCAGCCAAAGCTCTCGAACCTGAGGTGCCAGTTCACGTCGCACAAAGCTTTAAGGGGACCCGTTCGCCTCTCAGCTCTCACCCTCTGCAGAGCGGATCAGGGCAGGGTTTGAAACTGGGCAAAGGCCAGAGGTTAGTCTGGCGTTTTTAGGATGTTCTCAGCCCTGGGCTCCAGGCTGACTCGGGAAGCTGTTCTAGGGAACGGCAGTGTTTGAGCTACAGACAGCTTTTGGTTTTGAGTTGAGCAGATGGGGATTGTTTGCAGAGTAAGGAACAGCCATGGAGTCAGACTGATTTGTGTATTAAGGCTTTCTGTCACCGTTCACATTCCTTACAGCAGAAATTCCACTCCGAAAAAACCACCCCCCCGCAACACCAACCTGCAGGAGTAATTGCACGTTATTATTCAGCGGTTCCAAACTAGGACTTGCCTTCAGCAAGCACTTCACGTGCAGAGCTTGTGCTCCCCAGCGCTCGCCTCGCCCTCCTCCCACATCCCAAAATCCAGCTGTTTCGTAATCACAGCAAATCCAGACAAAGCTGGTGAGGCAGCAAGTGGCAAACGCCGCACCACGTACTTACATCGTTCGACTGAAATAATCTGGTCATTGCAAAAAAAGCTTCTGTGGCTTCCGTGGTCCCAAAGTGTTCACCCTGAAAGCAGCATAAAAAACCACCGGCGTTACCCAGCCGCCCACCTTCCAGCCCCCGCTTCCAACATCTGCTCACACGAGAGGAGTCTTTTCTTTGAAGACTTTTGCTCTACCTGGTTTCAACAGAAATGCCATCCATGGTCCTACAGCGATAGAAGCACTGGACCAGCAGCCTGGTGTGTCAGCAGTGGGGTTTCTGTCATGAGGTCAGCTGGGAGGATCCCTTTGCTCATAGGGATCTACTTAAAGGTGAGTGGTGCCAGTTAAGACTGAACAGCAAACCCCCGCTAAGTGATGGCAACTCTGTGCTCAGAACTGCCTGACATGCAGGAGACCTCTGCGGGGATTCCTAAAGAACATCTTCCTTAAGACCCTGACAGGCTGGAGAAGCGGGTGAACCTCATGAAGCTGAATGAGGCCAAGTGCAGGGTCCTGCACCGGGGTCATGGCAACCCCCGGTGTCAGCACAGCCTGGGGGTGAGGAGATGGGGAGCAGCCCCCAGGAGAAGGACTCGGGGGTGCTGGGGGGTGAAAAGCTGGACAGGAGCCGGCAACATGCACTCACAGACCAGCAGCCCCCGT
>NW_010413581.1:8190-9871 GCF_000710305.1 Buceros rhinoceros silvestris
GGTCTTTTTAGTGATAGTTTTATGGCTCGGAGCACTCCTGGCTCTGAAATGGAATGCAGATATTGATAACCTTGCCTAGAGAGGTGGGAGCAGCCCCATCACTGGCCCCATGGCAGGTCAGGTTGGCCCGTGGGGCTCTGAGCCCCCTGCTCTGGGGGCAGATGTCCCTGCTCCCTGCAGGGGCTTGGGCTGGAGGAGCTTGAAAGGTCTCTTGAACCCAAACCAGTCTGATCTGATTCTAAGATTATGCTTCCAAATTCTCCTCACACAAAGAGACATTTTCATGTCATCACTTCCTGGCCCATGTTCTTACCTCACCACAGTTACTCCTACTTCAGCTGGGCAAACACAGGTGGTTCTTTGACAGGACAGTGCTGCGGTGATCACAGACCAACCAGCAGCTTTCCCTTGGCATGCAGAAAAAAAGTCTTAAAAGCACCAGCGACCCAAAGCTCACTCTCCTTCGTGGCGAGGTCGGAGGGGAGAACAAGGCACTACAGCGTAAACACTGTTTCTGACCTCCTTAAAATGACCTGCCAAGCCTAACAGGACAGAAGGAGGTTCAGAACTTCTTTCACAATGAAAGTTGTCAGAACTTAGCCTCAGGAACGGTCATTCTGCCTGGGAAGCAATGCTAGCAGTTACCTGGTTCAGCAAGTAAAGGATCTTGGTGAGGATGTGCAGGCATCTCCGTGGATTTATAGGGGTCTCATTAAAGATACGGGCCTACAAAGACAGCACAAATCCTGCGTCACGGTGTAACCCAGCGCTAACAACTCCTCTGTCACCAGCAAAAGTAAAGCAAAATTCCACGCGGAAGGCAGAAGCCACGTGCAACCTGGTTACCCCACCCGAACCCCTCACAGAGGCTCTTTATCCACACGCCCCGTGACTTCAGACGAACAACGTGAATTTAGCCGTCTGCGTTTCCCGAGAGCCGAGAAAGTCCAACTCCAACTCCCTGGAGCTGGTGACGCCAATGAGGAAGAGTTCCAGGGTACGACACCAGCGTAATTCCTACCTCCTGAAGCACAGCGCTCTTCTCCAAATGCTGGAAGGGGTTAGAGCCACTCCCTGAGGAACAAGAGAGACCGCTCAGTTCAGGACACGCATTCCTCACAAAACCCGACAGAACTCAGCATGCAGGAACAGCCCCTCGGCTTTACAAAAAGCCTTAATCCTCCCTTTACATAAAACTATTTACTCTTCCTTTTTTCTGGCCCCCCCTAGTTCTATTCCTTCAGGCCCTGAAGGCATCAGGGCCGAGCTGCTGATCAGGGTCTGAGATGGGCATGTATCGATTGATGCGCCACTAAAACTCGGCAGACTCCCGAAGCAGCCTGGCTGCTGCACAGCACAGTCGTTAACACCAGACTGTCTCCACGCTGCAGCTTCTCAGCCTTTTCACAGCCCGCATCCAGAGGAATTAATTTTTGGGGGATGACACTTCTCTGGAAGCAGCCTTCTAATCCACACAGAGTGAAACCACCTCTCAGACACGTAAATCCCCCCAAACCCTGACTACTGCTTCGGACCCTTTTCCTCCAGCTGTAATTTTCCACTTTCAGTTCATTCACTCTTCAGTTCTCCTATCCTGAGCAGAAGGAAACAAAACTCGACCCAGCTGGGCGCTCCTTGTGGTTCACACGACCTCCGAGCAGCAGCAAATTCCAGCCGACAC
>NW_010413582.1:0-21876 GCF_000710305.1 Buceros rhinoceros silvestris
GCATTTGGTCTTGTTGAACCTCATACAATTGGCCTGAGCCCACTAATCCAGCCTGTCCAGATGCCTCTGTAGAGCCTCCTGACCTTCAGGCAGATCAACACTCCCACCTAACTTGGTGTCACCTGCGAACTTACTGAGGGCACACCTGAACTCCTCATCCAGATCATTGATAAAGATGTTAAAGAGAACAGGCCCCAATACCAAGCCCTGGGGAACACCACTTGTGTCCGGTCACCAACTGGATTTAAATCCATTCACACCACTTGCTGTTTATCCAGCAAAGCATATACTTATCCAAGTCATGAGAGCCAGTTTCTCCAGGAGAACGCTGCGGGAAACAGTGTCAAAGGCTTTACTAAAGTCCAGGTAGACAACAGCCACAGCCTTTCCCTCAGCTACTACATGGGTGACCTTGTCATAGAAAGATGAGGTTAGTCAAGCAGCCTTTCATAAACCCATGGTGACTGGGCCTGAACAGCTGGTTGTCCTGTATGCACCACGAGATGGCACTCAGGATGATCTACTTCATAATCTTCCCTGGCACCAAGGTCAGACAGACAGTTCCCTGTTCAATAAGATAAATGTTGACTTTAGAAAAAACAGTCACCATATCCCAGTTGGCCTTTTAACAGTGAATGCTGGGAAAAAAGCTAGGTCTTTACAAAGCTCCCGGTAGGAGTCAGAGATCAGGGAAAAATTAAGGTCTTTAGGAGTACTTTCTCCTAAAAAAGGCTTGTGGGCCTGTGGAGGAAGAAAACCAGATGTAACTGTAAACAAGCCCCAGGGAAGTGAAGCTATGTTGATATGTTTACTTTCCTCTGGCAATGACTGAATGAGGAGAATTACATGCAATGGTATTTTCTTCTTGATACTGTTCTGTTTCTTTCATACTTATGTGAGAAATGAAAGTAGACCGGTATTAGCAGCAGCCAGCTCTTGGAATGGAAGAATTAGCAATGTAGGAGAAGAAAAATCCAGGAGAGGGAGTCTACTAGAAGTCTAGCACGTTACCAAAGTATTTCCTTCCTGTTCTGGATCCCAGCTGTTCCTTCCAAGTAACAGATGTGAAAAAGCCATTCCACTTTCATCAAAGTGAGTCTTCTCCATAACAGGGTGAAGATATTTCTGATCTTTCAGGGGGTGCAGAAGAGAAAATGATTTGGTGGCAAAGAGCTATTAGATTTGCAGCATTTTTCAAACATTAATTGGGCTCTATTTTCTTTCCTTTTTTCTCCCCTCATTCATTTTCCCTAATTTTTCCCCTAATACATTTCAGATGAATTTAAATGTTACTAATTTAGCTTGAGAAGGGAGGGATTTCTGATCCTCTGAAAATCTGGAATTAAGATTATGCTTAATTGCAGATTGGGATGCACATTGTCTAGAAAGACTGTTATCTCCTGACCAGCTAAATACTACTAAATTCTTTTCCATCGTTTCTAATACTTTCTAATGTTGTTATCTTCTATATTGGTTGACAAAGCAGAGATAACCGATTTTAAAACTTCTTTAGCTAACACACTGTTAGCAAAGGAAATGATAGGTCCTTAAGACAAAATGTAAATGAAAAATAAAGTCATACATCAATATATATTATATGCTTTTGCACATACACAGTGACAAGTGATCATATAGTTCCATAATCTTTAGATTGCAAAATAGTTCAGAGAGTCTGTGGAAGTGTTTTACTGTCAAAAGTAGGCACAGTTAGAACAATTGAAACAGTCTATGATTTTTTTAAATGGCAATGATAATTTTTAGTAAGTGAAAACACAACTCAGGAAACCAAGAGCTCACAGCAATGACTTCTACCAGTATTCTGAAATAAAATAGTTCAGAAAATAATAGGTTATATATAAATAGATGTATAGTAGAAAAGAAAGTAACGTTAAAACATTTCTAAGGTTTCACAACACCACTCTCAACATACACAGTTTTGGCTGCTAAGGCAGCACAGCCCTCAGATCTGAGCTGCTGGAAGTCTCTGTTCATTGTCTGATATCGGCCTGTTCTCACTGAGTTTAAAACATGGGGATGACCATTCCAAGAAGTGCTGGCAACATAATTTAATTTCTTACTTTTTCCTCAAGCCCAAACTTAAGCTATCTTCTCACAGATTGTCGGTTTATCAGGCTACTGAAAAATCATTTGAAGTACTTTAGGCCATAGTAGTATGAAGACATATATCATGGAAAGATCTGAGTCTGCTGACAGTCTTTCATTTCCTTTGGTAGGACTTAAGCAGACAGTTTTACTAGAACTGGCAAGCAGTATTATACCATTGCGGGACCCTCCCATACCCATTTCCTGACCTTTATCAGTGCTTCTGGAAGCAGCAAGGGCGAAACATAATTCCTACAATGTTCACTGATGCCGTGGGTAAAGCTGTTTTAGCAAAGGAAACAACTGCTCTGAGTCCAGTGTCCAGTGAAATTAATCAAATCATTATTCTGGTCCATTTCTGTTTGCATCAGTGGAGGTCCATGTATTGGAGTCTTTCAAATGAGAGAGGACCGTGACGTTAGATAAGGCGGCAACGATGAAACAAAAAAATCCAGAAAAGGAAAAAAAAAAAAACCCCAAAAACAAAACAGCAACCAAACCAGCAATTCAAGAGCCCTGCTTAGGGAATAAGTGCAATATAACAATGCAAGTTTAGGGTTTTTTAAGAACATTTCGGTGTACCAAATTACTGGTTTGCTTCACTTGGCCTCACTTGTTTAATAAACTGCAGACAAAGTAACATTTCTATAGCAAAAAACCGTAGAAACAGCTTGCTGGTTTTGCTTCATCTTGACACAGTATGCTTCTCAGACTTTGATCTCTAATCTGTTAATAGATGGACAATGTCAGGACTAAATTTTAAAATTAACAGTTGGAGAGTCAAATTCTGATTGTGTAGCTGGAATAGCATTGCAGTCAACAGAAGGATGCCAAAATACACTCACATAAATGACAGCAGAGTTGTGTCCAATTGGTCAAAAAGGGGATTTCTTACCTCCACAGAGCAATTATATACTTTCATGAGAAACCCACCAGTCATGTGAGCAAAGTCACAATTATTTCCAGTAACACTGCAGCTGGTAGCATCTGTAGACAACAGTTCTATGTTCTTTTCCCCCAGGTTTTTTTCCTGGGCACAGTTGCTCGGTTTACAAATAAAATTCAGCATGTGCTCTCTGTTTTTCCTTTGTTATTTAATTATAAATACTAAAAACTCTGGGTCCTGTAGTCTGCCTCATTTACTTTGCATGTGTGGGTCTAAATTAAATCAAACAAGCCAGATTTAGATTTCAGAGTTCCCTAAACTGAGTGATTTCCAGCAGGTTCAAAACAGCATGAATTTTCCAGCTGCTTTTTCTCCCAAATCAGTAAAAAGGATGGTTGACCTTCTCAGGGAAAGGAGCAAAGAGGAGCCAGATTAACAAAATCTGTCATTCCAACTCCCTGACATACCCAGAAAATGGCAATGGGCTATAAGAGAGGGCAAAAAATTGTTCCCCTTCCAGAGGTAAGGAATAATTTTAAAATAATTGGTTTTCACACGGCTGTTTTGAGCTGGATCTTTTTCCCCCATCAGTATTGTGAACTGATGTACTGTGCTGAGCGGAATACATCATACACTGATTTATTGTAGCATGTGACAGATACAAGCCCTTCATGAATCACAGTACTGAAATGCTTTGTTAGATTTGATAATAACAAACCCAAAATTTCACCTGCTTTAAATACATAAAGCCACAGTGTTGTAAGTGTTTATACAGTACAGGGCTATGTTATGACTGCCACGGCAATGACTGTAGCAATGGTACCTCTAATTTCGCCTTTTCCTCTTGTTAAGTCTCCTTCTGCTGCACACTTAATCATCAGTGTTCTTCAGAGAAACCCATACTCCGTCTCTGCTGTCATACAATAAATCTGGGTATATTATTCAGATTCATGTTCCAGCTGGTGAGTTTTGTCCTCTGATGAGGCCACACATGTTTACTAACTCTCTGCTGCTGCCTTATTAACCTGCCTCTTGTGAAAAACAAACCATCTTTTACTACTGTAACAGCACTGAAATTGATGGTAAGATAGGAATAATGGAGTATAAATTTGGGATCGACATTCATTTTGCTGAGACTTCTTTCGCTGTATGCTGTAAAAATGTTAACGGAGTTATGTTTTAGTCTTAGAAAGATTCACACATAACTATTTCACATATTAAGAGAGTTCCAAAAATTTGGAAGTATGTGAACTACTGGTTGTGACTGAGAAAAGTGCCTCACATACCACTATGGCACATGGATCATAGAAGAGAAGCAAAGCTGATGCATTTTTCTGCTGAAAGCTATTTCTGAAAGACAGGAGTATAGCTGAAATCATACCCATGACAATGTGATTGAGAGCCTTGTGCAATGAATCAGTAGAAAAACTACAGCTGATTTCAATAGGAATTGAATGGGGTCTATGACTAGTCATCTGAATATAAAGGGACAAGGGGAAAAAGCCTGGTACGGATTTGCTGGGTGTAAAAAAATGCACACTGCCTTTGGAAAATTACAACTGCCAGATTACAGGGTATATTCTGAATGCTGCTTTTATGTACATCACAAGTGTTGCTTTCTGGGATGATCCAGTAATAAAGTACAACACAGTCATTTGTTTTCATGGGAAATGTTACTTCCTTTCTGGGATGATACTCTCAAAAAAATGTACATTTCTTGTGTGGCAAAGCAGGTGGTAACAAGATGATGTCCAGACTAACAGATAATAAACTAGAACAGATATTAAGCAAGAGGTAATCCTAATTTTTGTTGTCAAGAAACAGACATATCTCAACTAGTGTTCAAAATCAGGCAAGGTTTTTACTCTCTGACAAGACAGAATTTCTAGGGTAACAAGAAACCCTTTTACATTCTCCCAGTGCTTCCAGACAGGCTCCTCCTACCCCCAGGTCTCTCTCCTGGCGTACTCACCAGGTCCCAGGACCCAGCAGCTGGTGTCAACAAGAATAGCTCGGCAGACTTCAGCTAGCCTCTCAGATTTATGCTTGTTTACACCGCTGATTATGGGTCCTTGTATATTTTATTTTGGCTTCATAATCCAGAGCAGTTCAGTCTATTTTCATGAATCAGGACCACAGAACTGGTGACGCAAAGGCTCAGACAAAGCTTATTAGTGGGGCAGCTGTCTCATTTTATCTTTCATGAAGGAGAGTCAAAATTGAATCCAAACTGTGGACAACCCATTGAATACTTCCTTTATCCAATGCACTTTAGTTAAATGAAGAAATAATCATCATAGTGCCCCACGGAAACAATATGGTAATAAACTGAAGGCCCGTGGATAGCTTTTTAATTTTGTGCAGAGCAAACAGATTTAGGAATTGATGGTTCATTTCAATCTCAAACTAATTTGATGACTAAGTAATTTGCTAATTGCTACTAGACTATGGAGTTTACAGGGTGCCTTAATCACTGCTCTCAAAAAATCTTATTCTAATAGTATTTTCTTTTAATTAGTTCTGAAAAGGAGACAATTTAAACAATTTCCCCTAAACACAAATTAGTCCCTTGCCTTCAAAGCTGCAGTTAAGTCTGTCATTCAATTTAAGTGATGCTGCTGGACAGAGTTTAAGTAAACTATTAACCAGCACAGCGCAAACTTGTGCTGCTTACCTCCAAATCCAGGTCTCAGTGCAAAGTCATGGTCCTCTATGTGAAGGAGCTGCTCAGATTTAACTGGCCGTACTTTCGTGCTGTCAAGTTTCCTCATTTTAATTTCTCGTTTGCTATGTTTAAAAAAAGAATGTAAGAAACTTCATTTTTTTTCCTGCCTAACATTCAGAGTGCTAGTTAAATGAAACAGGGACCCAAGAATATTGGACAGTAGAATCTGGTATGATAAGGGAAACAACTGTGCTAATGAAGCTGTAGAAAGATACATTGGAAAAGGTAGGGAAATCAGGTATGAGGGTGCCCAGGTCCATGAGCAACAGCAAGCATATATAAAAAGTCCCAGGAAAAACATCTAGCTCTTCTTTTCCCCTCAGATATTGTATCTATCGTTATATAAGAGATTATAGCTGTTTGAAAAAATATTATTCACATAACTTCCAACTCAGACTTGAAATAACACCATGTATCCATGGTTTTAAACCAATTCATACATTATCCATATTACAGAAACAATTATACTTTTTATTTTAATTTTTTTTTTTCCCCTTGGAGCTCAAATAAGTCAATAATTTTTCAGGACTGAGAAACTGATGGTCCTGGCTCCAGGGACTTGTTTTTTGAGATACTCTTAAATATCACTCGGATTTGGCCAAGTTACTTGTTAGCTCATCCCCTTATGTGCTGCATTTCTTTGTGTCAAGAGTCCTGTATCTTCATTTTTCCCCATGCCACACTTAACTGAGCCTCTGCTTAGCACCAAAGTAACCCAGATGAACCTGTGCTCTAAGCAGGATGCCGTGAATTCTGTACTTCTTTCTGGGTACTCTTGCTAACTTTATTGCCTTCACAGAATGTACTGCACAACATCCCAAACTCCACTAGGAAGTTCACATGCCTAAGAATTGACTCAAGTTCTCCATATGGAAATCTCATGTGCTGGGCCTGCATTTAAAGTGAACAGCAAATGTCCACCACAATGCAACTTCCATTTTTCCTATAAACAGAAACCACAGCGTAGGCAGCAGAGGGGTCTGGTACATGCCCATATCACAAAGGTATTAGGTTAAACCAGACAAGATCTATAGTCAGGTCTGATAGCTGGTGGACAGAGACTTCAGAAAGAATCCGTTACTTGGTTCTGCTATAAGGAAAATGCTATGGAGTCTCCCTAAGTTTCCATTCCTTGTTACACGTCCTGCTTTAAGGGGCTGGCCCCAAGTAATAACAGAACTAGCCATACCTTAGCTGGAGAGCTATGCCTAGCTTTGGATGCCCATTTCAGGAAAGGCATGGGAAGATTGTAAGAACTTGTATAGTTTAATTCAAAGGAAGAAGACTAAGAGAAGTCACAGCATTCAGAGCACATCATGAGCTTTTACAGAGCCTTCTCTTCCATGTCCACTTCCCAGTAGGATAAGCAGTGGCAGCAAGGGAGATTTATGGTACACATTAGGAACACCTTTCTTATGGTAAGAATAGTGAAAATATATCACTTGAGCAGGTTTTGAAACTCCTTTCACTTGGGCTGTTTCAGAATAGGTTAGACATATAGCTGTAGGAATGACTTAAATACAGCTGCTTTGCCACAGGCAAGGGACTCTCCCTAGACATAATTTCTTTCATGCCTTCTGTGATTCTCTGGGACTTTGCTGCCAGCAACTATTACTTTAGACTGAATGTTAGAAATCTGTTCTGAAGATTTGCCCTGTAGTCAAACTCTGCTCAAGATGAGGTATGGAATACCTTAGGATCAGGTATGTGCCTGTATGTATTTATTTCTCCTTTCTCCCCTTTTTTATTAATAATGAAGCCCAAGAAATTACTTTCAAAAATGCTTTGTTACAGGAATGCTGAGGTGGCTGCTGGGCTATTCAGAACTGTTGGGCTCAGACAAATTAATTTCCCTTAGTATTCTTGAATGTCTCTGGCAGTGTTGTCTGAAGCAAATTATGAGGGCAATCAGAACACCCAGCAGGCATTTCAAATACAGACTTTAGTTTTCTGAGTATGAAAATTATATGGATGCTAAACTGAAACCCAGAGAATTAAAATCATCACAAAGCAAGCCTGTATCAGAGTAAAATGGGCAGTAGAACTGAACACCTGCAATGCTCTGCAATAGGTTTATGAGGAAATTCTGCTGCTTGGGAATCAGTATAACAGAAGTTCATAAATTATGTTCAGAATGCCACAGCACAGCTAATACAGTTTGGAACCATTAGGTTATTTGTTATGGATATGCCAAGAAAGATACCCATTTGATGCTCTAATAATTTCACTGGAAGAAGCAGGTTAAAACTATGATACATCTATTACAACCTTTCACTATAAGCAAGTACGTGACTGAGGAAGAATTTCCCTAGTCATGAGAGGCAAAACATAAGCTACCAGGGTAGGAATTTTTTTCTTAATAAGCCACTGAGAAGAGATGTTATGGGATTTTGATACTGCTTATGTTTTTCTGGATGAGGTCAAAGTAAAAAGAAATGCTGCCTATATGAAAAGCATTTTTTGCGTCCACTCACTTGAACGGCCTCTTCAAGCTGATGTTTTATATACAAATGGTGGATTATCTGTAATTATTTCTAGCTGCTATCAAAAGTGGTTGTTCAAGCTAGGTAAGATCTTGCAGGGCTCAGAGTAACACTTACACTTTCATTAATAACATGATACATGTTTTCTTATGTGTCTTCCTTTGGCAGAATCTATTTTTTATTGTAAAGGAAAATAGGCTTAACATGCAGAGACAAATGCTCACGGTACTTGGAATAAATTTCATGGAAACTGGTAATATTGCTTTTGTAAAGGTATGAAAACAGAAAAATTCCATTAAAATTTCTAAAAAGCTTCTAAAATAATTAAAAAATAATACACTTCCTTACAATTCTTCTCATTGACTGCTTCCCTCACCCAAGGCTAAGATATTCCTTTAACATCAGCATCTGGACTCCAGATGTTGCTCCTTGCCTAAGAGTTACAGTATTAAGTTGTGCTCACTACAGCATTACAGTTACTTAACTGATGATTAAAACAAAGTCACATGTATATATTTGTTTACTCCCAAGAAATCCTAAACCCATATCTGACTATTGACCAGCACTACAGCATTGTGGAATCTTCAGTAGATGCTTTCCTGAGTGCTGCTTTCCATGGCACTAATTCCATTAAAAAGCAGAAGAGACAGATCTAACTAGCCTAGGTCTCAGAAAAGCTTCCCTGAGGTCAGTCAAGATATACTTTTCATTCTCACAGAAGCACAGCAAAGACACAGATTATATTTCAGTGGTCTAGCACCCCGGTCTCTTTATCATACAGCTTTGGCCAGCACACCATAACCTAGGAGTCTAAATTCTGTCATTGACTCTGCACATTCATTGTATGGCAGATTTCAGGCTGCGGTGGTTGAGAGCCCACAAAGAATCATAGAATCATTTAGGTTGAAAGTGACCTTTAAGATCACTGAGTCCAAGCATAAATCCAGCACTGCCAAGTCAATCGCTAAACCACGTCCCTAAGCACCATATCTACATGCCTTTTAAATACCTCCAGGGATGGCGATTCAGCCCAGGACAGCCTATTTCAGAGCTTGGCAATCCGTTCACAACCCTTTTGGTGAAGAAATTTTTGTGAAATCGTCTGTAGATACATGATTCTGCAGCTATATGCACCTAAGGAAAGGAGATGTCTCTTTACCTACCTGGGGTAGTAGTAATAAAGGGAACCTTGACAGATGGCTTGGTATTGGCGTAGATGTGGACAATGAAAAATATGAGTTTGTTGGTCTCAGTGAGACACATGCTCAAGAAACTACTGCTTCCACTTATAACAGCTCTGCTTTCCATAGCTGTATTCCAGGCAACATTTTACATTATGCAAATGAAGTGGTAATCTATAATTAAATTCCAACAGAAGTCACATAGGGAAGACACCCCTGCTGGTACTTGTATAGGAAGTTAATGGAGACATTAGCTCTTCCAGTGAAAAAAAAAAATGAGATGCACTCTTTGGACACTTCACTACCCAATACAATTATATAGACTCATGTCTCAATGTCTTGGTATCTGACAGAGCTCTCAAAGAGCAGTTAGTCACCACCTACAAAGCCCAAGCAACTAATTCAGAATTCATTACCATTAGACAAATATGTGGCAGGCTTTTAAAGACAAATTTAGCTGCTCCTACCTAACCTTGAATACCTAATAGGGAATGAAAGCTCAAAAGTCTGTTCAAGGGTACTTAGATCATTTTTGGTTAAAGCATTTAACCACATGATGCCATCAGTGTAGTTCCATAACCAGTGTCATTCATGGGATTGGTGTGGTTAGTATCCCATCCAGCCATCTTTAACTTACCAGGTTATCAAAATTTATACTGGTTCAAGGAGGAATCAGACGAGTTTATGGAAATCTACTGAAGATCACTAAATCTGCAGAAATTACATTCAGCACAGGATGGAAAATCTGGTGACTGGATACAGGTGGAAGTATTAGGGGGAAATATCTTATTTGGTTACCCTGTCCTTGTGCTTACAGCCCTTGTTGGAAACATGTCACTATAGTTGATGGACCTTTGGTAAGATCCTGCGTGGCTGTTCTTTTTAATGCCCTGCATAACTAATGATATGGTAAAAGTTCTTGATAGGAGACTGGAGGAAGGCTGAAGCACTCTTGGGTATTCAGGAAGACATAAACACATTTCTAGCACTTTCCAGCACCACTCTCATCATGACAGATTTTGAAAAACGTGAAATTCATGCCTTAGGAAGATAGTTAGGAGAGGTTTTGGTTTCAGTTACACTAATTTAGTATCCAAGATACCACACTTCCTGTAAAAATTCTCATCATATTCAAAATGAAGCTAGGCAATTATGAACAGAATACCATGAAGGACCCTTTTATTAAAAGAATACCCTAGATTTAATGGCCATAAGCTTCTTTCCAGTGCTGTGTCCCCTCGATACTCTAGCTACTACCAAATCAAAGGTATACAAAATGTAGAAGTTACAGAAATCTTACTCCCGGAAGAATCTGTGGAGTTATATAGCAGTGCGATCGCGATCTCTTAAATGTTTTAACACATTTATCAAATCTTGAAGCTCAGATAAATGTAAGAAAATTGTACGGTTCTCTAACATTCTTAAAAACGCATTTCTAAGCATTCAGTAGCATCAGCAACATGTATTGTCAAAAAGCCTAATATTTTGACAGTTGAATGTTTTGTTCTTTGCTGTAGGAAATGGACCACGAGAATAATCTCTTTCTCATGTACTTTTGGTTAATGCTTTAAAATCTTCTTTACAAGAGAATGCAGACAAATAGCTTTGGAGGAAGAATTGGGTTACTCTATTAGAACAGTGGAACTTGTAGGTTAAGTAACATTTTCACATGGGATTCTTTTTAAAAGGCCACCCATTTAACCAAGGCCATCTGTCAGCTGTGTCCCTAATAACCCTAGTGCTGGCTGAAAGGTTTTTCCCCAGAAAGAAAAAGAGGCTCGTGAGAAGTCAGACCCTGTTGCAATGTACTGTCTTTAAAACAAAACCAGAGAATCAAACAAAGAAATTAAATGTGTTTGGATCCTTTCCACAGAAAAGCTGATTTGCAGCTGTTAAGCTTTGGGATCTTCTGTGGCTCTGATTCTGTAATTTTCTTCCCAGTTCCAAATCACTAGGATCTAGGAAATGAAGGCATGGAAGGCCAAAGCATTGCCTTGTGTAAAGGAAACTGCTACACCTGTCAGCATCAGCTGAGAATGCAGTCAGAGCACAGTTTTGTTTGGAAGAGACCTTTAAGATAATCAAGTCCAACCATTAATCCAGCACTGCCAGGTCATCACTAAGCCTAGGCACCATATCGACACATCTTTTAAATGCTTCCAGGGATGGTGACTCCACCATTTCCCTGAGCAGCCTGTTCCAGCATTTTACAACCCTTTCCATAAAGAAATTTTTCTCACATCCAGTGTAAACCTCCGCTGGCATAACTTGAGGCCATTCCCTCTTGGCCTGTTGCTTGGTACTTGGGAGAACAGACTGACTATCTTTTAGGTAGTTATAGAGAGCTGTAAGGTCTCCTCTGAGCCTAGTTTTCCCCAGGCTAAACAACCCCAATTCCCTCAGCCACTTCTCTCAGGACTTACTCTCTAGACCCTTCACCGGCTTTGTTGCTCTTCTTTGGGCACAGAAAGTCCTGGCATTCCTCCTTGTCCTTATTCTTCCTTTCTGTTTACAGACTTCTGCCTGTCTTTACCACTGACAAAAGTGTATCTTCTGAGCCTAGAACAGACCTTCCTTACCACTACAATATATATAGCAATAAAAAGATATTTTTTCTGTTTCCATTTGCCTCTTAACTGCTTCCTGAAACTAGCAAAGCACCGGATTAGACCTTATGTTGATATGTTTATTTGTTTTGTTAATTCAAATAATCATGCATGAGCACTCCAAAACTGCCGAACAGCCGTGCTTTTCGTGACATTTCGGCTTAGACCAAACTTGAACTGTGATCTTCAATTGAAATCCAGAAGTACTGAGCGATAGAGCATCTCCAGGCACCTCCATTGTGTCACTGGAATTGCCTTGCATTGCTTAAACGTGATTTTATCAAGATGTAGGGATTCAGAGATATGTCACTGCTGGATTATCACATAAGTGATACAGAAGGTAAAGAGCTGTACATTGTGTCCTGGTTTCATCCAGGATGGAGTTAATTTTCTTCCTAGTAGCTGGTACGGTGCTGTGTTTTGAGTTCAGTGTGAGAATAACGTTGATAACACTCTGAGGTCTGAGTTGGTGCTAAGTAGCACTTATCCTAAAGTAAGGACTTTTTGGTTTCCCATGCTTTGCTAGTGAGCAGGTGCACAAGAAGCTGGGGGGAGCATAGCCAGGACAGCTGATCCCAAAGGGATATCACATACCATAGGAGGTCATGCCCAGTATATAAACTGGAGGGGCGGGGTGGGCGGGTGGCTAGGGTGTGTGTGTGTGATCACTGCTCAGGGACCATCTGGGCATTGGTCAGTGGGTGGTGAGAAGATGCATTGTACATCACTTGTCTTTTCTTGGGGTTTATTTCTCTCTCTTCTTGCTATATTCCTTTTCATTACTATTTATTATTACCGTTCTATTTTAGTTATTAAACTGTTCTTATCTCAATCAGTTTTACTTTTTTTTTTTCCTCATTCTCCTCCCCATCCCACTGTGGGAGAGCAAGTAGTGAGCAAGCAGCTGTGTAGTGCTTAGTTGCCGGCTGGGTTTAAACTATGACAACCTGCTGCAAAGCATGTAACCTGATAAAACGGCTTAAATGCATCAGAGGAGTCCATTTATGTTACTTTTCCTCAATATGTGACATTGTATGAATAAATTATGAGCTCATTTTAATAGGGGGTCAAACACACAGAAAAATATAAAAGTTGTATCCCTTTTCCTTCCTTAAAAGGAGCTACTTATTACAATTTCTCCTACCTCCCAACAAAGAGAGACTTTGCTTATTTTTATCACTGGCAGTTATTGGTCTGTATACATACTACTACTCTGGAAACACATCCAGGGATCTCACACGGCAGAGTTGAAATTGCATTTGTGGGAAAAAACATTAACCCTTTGCACACAAGCTTACATGTAAACCCCTTTGTATTATTATTCATTTCAAACCAGCTACTTGATTGAAAAACTAAGAATAGAGACAATCTTTAATGTCTCAAAGCATAAATATATTTCAGAAAGGGAATGCACTGAGTCATCACTACAAAGAAGGAGCGATTAATCTCATTTAATGCCTTAAAAACATCTTCTGTATCTTGATAGTGTAGCTACTCTCTGTTCAGGTAGTGTTTAGTCATCTTATAACATTGGCATAGAACTTCGGAAGGCATTTCTTCTTGTAATGGGAGTGAGAGGGCAAGAATACATGGTACAGCACAATAGTAGCCTGGTATTACACAAGTTAAAAGAGCTCTCTGTGGGTGTGTACACACCTGCATATATATGAAACACTCATGAAATCACATTATAAGATGTCTGGATATAAAAAAATCAATTAATACTTTATCTTTTCTGTTTTAGGTACACCCTATCAATACTAGACATACAATAAATCCAGAAACTGGCAAAACAGAACACTGAACAAATAGGGAGCATTGAAAGGTTGCTGACAGCATAAACTTTATCAGATTAGCAGAGTCAAAGACAGTTATATTGCTTACCTGTTGTGCTTTCTTAAGAAAGAGAATTGTTGCTGATGATGAAGATGGTGATGTTGACTTTGAGAACTGTGTAGCACTGCTGCTGGCCACAGGCAGGTGAGGAACAGAAGTTTCATGACCAGGACCATCTCTTCCAAAAGAGAAAGGCACCTGATCAGCCAATGCACCTTGCTGACTTTTTATTTTTAGTGGGTTTACTGTTTAGAAACAGCATAGCATACAAAGGATGCACATGAAGTGAGGCATCCGTGAAGACAGGGGCATCCCAGTTTTGATGTCCTTGCTGAGTTCCCCTCCTCTTTTGGCAAATCATAAAAATCCCTTCAGCTGTACATCCCTGCGGCATCTGCTTGTCAAACCAGAAGCACCTTGCTTTTAGAAATGTAGTAGGTACAGCAATTTGTTTGGCCAAGCTGCAGTCTGATCCATTGCTTCCACTCTTTCAGCACAGGCGCATATTTGAGTTCTCCATCACCCGCTCAGTAACCTCTTCAACATAGCCTGTGCAGGCAAAGTGATGTCAAACATTTAATCCCCCTTAAATCCCACACAAAACCATACAAAAATCTGCTTTAATGACAAAGGTCTCTAAATTAATCTTGCTTTCTATATATGTGTGTATCTGCTCAAAATAATTTTCTGTACAGATCAAGCTCTTTCATTAACTGGCTACATTGTACTATCTTCCCAACCATTAACATCATTTCTGTTTCTGTAATCTGCAGTAGCAAGCATTTTGTCTGTAGATACAGAACTACTTTTGGACAGCACACCGTCACGGAACAAGTCCAAACTAAAAATTAAATCTTATTTCAATATTCCCCAATAACATTTTGAAATACCAACAATCTTTTTTTCTTCTTCTAAGCTCTGCAGCTAGCTACTTAATTTACCCTAAATTTATAAGGTACGTGCATGTCTAAGATCCTTTCCACCATCCCTAATTTTATCTTTATTTCATTTAGCCTTCCCTGCCTGTTCAATAGCTGATGGAATTGCAAAACATTTTATTAACAAAACATTGCTTAAGCAGTAACTTGAGCATGCTTGCTTCTCCTGTGAAAGGTGGGCAATATTGGACACCTTCCTAGCTGACAGTCAAATTTATCCTTTTCAAACCATCAGCAAGTTCAGTAATTATCAAAATTGACAACATGTGTTTATTTTTCTTTATGTAGAAAATTAGAGATATGAGATTGAAAGTTAGGGAAACGGAAATACCCAACCGCTATCTAAACAGACACAGAAGTAATTCAGGTCTCCCAGCAGCAGTCTTCTTCCTAAGAGAAACAGAGGAATGAAAACAAACCCAACACTATGTCTGTTAAGGCTGTTAACACCCCAGCACATCGGGATAATAATTCTGTGCTGTGGGCAACTGCCTCCTCAGAAGTTCCCCGAGATTCCCTATTAACTTCATGAGGCCTAAGAAATCTTAGAGGTAAATTATTTCCAGGAGGAGGTTACCAAAGGACAGCTAATGCGCATTGTTTTTTTCCCATTTGAACAGCTTTCCACCTGTGACTTAAAAAAAAAATTAAAATTCCCTTCCCAACCATGCATAAAGCTTTAACAGTGTTAGATTGAATTTGGTGCTTTTGACCCTAATGCCCATCTCATTCTAAACTGTGCATTGTTTAATCCTTTCCTGTTCACCAAACTTATGGAAGATCATTTGTAGTCTGACCCAGGGGTAGGCAGTTAGTGATTCAAGAAGGTCTGGCATAATTTCTGGAGAAAGTAAACACAAGCGTAGTTAATAAGACCTTTACCACATTTCATTAATGTGTACTATCTTTTGGGTGAAAAAGGGAAAATAAACAATAACTCTAATGAGAACTTATTCCAGGTAGAGATAATACTTGTTCCTGAGCCAGTCTGGTAAAGTTGTCAAGTCTTGTGCAGCCTACATATATCAAAGTATCTGCACACCTGATTAAATTACAGATAAAAAAAGATTCAAGAGCCTTTGGACCCTCCTCCTTTCCCCACCCGAGCACAGGCTGAACAGTAGCAGCAACAGTAGAAAAACAGATGAAAAGCTTACTACACTGCAGGCTGCATGGTAAACTTGTTACTACATTTTTAGTGTCAGCTATTTGCACATTCATCAGTGTTAACTCACTTCCAATCATCTTCCTCAACTACAAAGGGATAACAATATTTATATACCGTGTTCTCTGCTAATAGAAATAGTTGTTTCCAGAGACTTTTGGGAAAGCCATATTGTCGTGACCCACGGCAGGCTCTGGGCTGAAGTGGAACGAATCACTCATACGCCAATATGGTGTGTAGCGAGACCCGTTTATTGTTTACATTACACCCCAATTTATAGACTCTTGTCCACTCGACTAACTACATGGTGATTGGATAGTGTCTCTGTTACAGAGACAGCACACATCTCTTAAAGCACTATAATTGGATAAAAGGGGTTAGATCCCACGTGGTGGGTATTTTGGTTAGAGCTAACAAAACAAGGCTAGTAGAGATATAATTTCCCACACGATAGTGTTGCAGCTGGGTTTCAGCTGCTAAGTTTCCCAGAGAGAGCAGCATATTTTCGTAGTTCTAATTTCTGCTAGAAAAATACACCAACACCATATTTTAGTTATTAACATCATCCTTAGCTGAAGCCGCAGCTGTGATTCTCACTAAATGGGAGACACAGAACGGGGAAGCAGAGGATGTTCTGGGTGGAGAGGTTATACACCAAGAGCTCAGAAGGGGAGCTGAGGTTAGATCTTGTCATGCTAACGCAGAAATGTGTTGAGTTTGTCTGCTGATCTCAAGGAAGTCAAGAGAGTTCATTAAAAGTAAGTAAAAATTGCTTTGTGTATTTGTTTCCCAACTGGAAAGGGAGTGCTTAGAACCTCTGCTCCAGGGATACGGCAAAGACAAACAAGTTGGCTTTGCAGATTGACTGGCATTCCCCTGGCCAAGTTGCATATGTACGTCCCTCTCTCCAGAAGCACATCACCCAAGAAGGGAGTCTTTTAACACAGAAAGAGGCAATTAGATGCTTTCACTCAGCTATCAGCACCCCGCTGTTTTATTATTCCTGGCTGTAGCAAGATCTTTACCACTAAGCTGTGGTGCTGAAAAGACTGGTCCATGGAGGATTTCCAAAACACGCTCAATGTTCCTTTGACTGCCCCTGCTAA
This sequence comes from Buceros rhinoceros silvestris, assembly GCF_000710305.1. Classification (NCBI taxonomy): domain Eukaryota; kingdom Metazoa; phylum Chordata; class Aves; order Bucerotiformes; family Bucerotidae; genus Buceros; species Buceros rhinoceros. The sequence goes on from NW_010413582.1 coordinate 17,030, forward strand.
AATCAGCTTTCGTCAAAAAAACCAAGGGCTGGGTGTATTGACATAGTCCACCTCCTTAATGCCGTTGATGTCATAACACTAAATATTTCCTTGAGGGGTAAGCACACTGCTTACCTTGCCCAAGCACACTGAAAATCTAAGCACTACCCTTCTGTCCTTAGCTATAGCATATTTCCAGAAACAAATTGTCTAGCCCACACTGGAGTCTTCAGGAGGAACTCCTCCAGAGAGAAATGGTGAACACTTCCATCAACATGTGTGTAGTATCAGTGAGGGCAACTAAATGTCACCCACAGCAATACGGTTTCTTCATACTAGAGTTGTTTTCATTTCCTCTGAGTAAGAGAGCATTACACAGAGCAGATTATAATATCATTATAAATTACCATTAAGAAAACAGGTTACTCTGTTATGCATTTATCAGTAATAAATTCTAAAAAGATCTGTCTTTGCAGAAGAATAAAGACAAGATAACAACTTACCCAATACAAGCAAAGTGTATTAAGTCCTTGTGTTTAAACACAGAACAGTGTCTCTTTGCTATCATTAAAATGTTTCTTTAAAATTAGCCCTTCTCTGTGGCCCATAAAAGTTTGGAATTCTTGTCTTTAAAGGACAAATCTCAGGGCGTTGGTAACAAGCGTATAAGCTCATTGGAACAGTTTAGAAACAGCCAAGCAAGCAAAAGAAACAAAGGTAAATACACCACATATTACTAAAAAATGAGATACCTTCCCTTAACAAACAAAATAAAAACCAGTTACGGGTAATTGTAATCTAGAACTACAGACCTTTCTCCACCACAGATCACAAAACAAAGCAAATTGACAATAGCTATTACAAAAACAAAACCAGAAAAGTGCCAGGGATGATATTTCAGAGGATGAAATTTTGCAGAAAATCTGAACGCATCTAAAAGCCATTTTAAACATATGGGGCTGAAACACCATAGCACACTAGCACTTAGCAACCATTAAACTAGCTGCAGTGAGAAGAGGTGCAATGTGGAACAGGGATTATTGGTTTACCTGTCAGGTACTTTTTAGTCTCTTAATCAGAGAACGAAACACAAGGAAAAAAGAATCTAAGAGGGTCTCGTTTCTCATAAACGACCAGTAAATCACAGAAAGCAGATTAACTAGAGCAGTGAATGCAATAGTACAGCACAAGAATAGGCAGCATTTGGCTTTTCTACGGTAACAGACTCAATGCATAGCACTTGTATCATGGAGACTTGCAAAAATACTAGTCAAAATTATGGACACTTTGTCCTGCTTATATTAACACAAATAACAAGCCAAGTTACTAGAATAAGATACCCATTCACATGTCCCAACAAGATGAAGTGAGAGGAAAGCAGAGACTGAACATTATGATTCCAGTTTATAGATCTCAGAACAGATGAAGTGCTTTACTTAACACTTGCAGTGAGACTTAGGTTTTACGGTCCTGTTCTTCACCAAGTCTTCTAGTAGGGGTGGCAAGTCCACATGCATCACTGTCCCAAATAGACTGAGGTAACAAACAAAGAGAAAAACTAAAAGAATTCAAACGCCAGCAAAACCCACAGCTCAGCTCAATATCTGTGCAAGATGGACTCTCACCCTGGGGTTTTACAATCAGCTTAAACAAAACCATCAGGCTACTGCTGAAATGCTGTCCTCCCCTTCATCCCTGCAGTGCACTAATACTTGCTACCCTTGTTGCTTCACCATCAGCAACTGTTCAGCCAGTTGTTAAAGGAATGGGCAGCAACGTGGGAGAAGGACCTTCCCCCTCTCAATGGTGACACATGGCTAGAATGGTGTAAGCCACTCTTGAAACTGTACCCTTAGTTTTAATATCAAAAATAGCAACACTATTGAAGTAAGCATGTACTTGTCAAGGGATAAAGCTGGGCCGGCTTCAGACAAATGACAGACACTCTCTATTACTCCTCCCCCCTCCCCTTTCCCAAAGAGGGGAAAGAGAAAAGGAACAAGGGAGAGAGACTTGTGGATTAGAAAAGAAAACTAAAACTGCTTTAATGAGAATAATAGTAATAATGAAATGAACTATATACGAGTATATACAATACCAATTCCAAACCCAACCCCCCTGATGGCAACCACGTCACCGTCACCACTGATGCTGGGAAATAACATGAATTCAGAAGCTGCTGTGAGGAATACAAAGTATTTGGCTTCCAGTTGGCTTCATTGGCACCTGAATGGTCAATGTATCTTAAACTAAATAACATATCTAAAAACTGTACACACTCTCTGCTGAGAGATCAAAATTCTAGAAATATAACTTTAGTGGTTTTCTTCTCATTAGAGAACAACCACTTTTTATGTTTCGGTAAGATAAAGTGCAGTTTGTTAAAAAGTTAAGGACGGCTAAACAATTGCCTGAACACAGTTGTCATGCTATATGAGGTCTCCTCAGGTGTCTGAGACATGCATTCACATACAGGGTGTGGGACCTGTAGCTTTCAAGAGCAGCAGCTAGTGGTCTGGAGAGTTGACCCTAAAATGGCATAAGACAGGAGACTAAATCCCACTCCTGAAGGTTCTTCAATTTCTCACTGTCTTCATTCATTGCCTATTCATTCAAAGGAATATTTTAAAACTGTAGTGGATGATCCTGACAGGACCATCTGCCTAAGGCAGGCATATTTTTCCCATATAAAACAGCCTCTTAATATCACTGTGCAACAGATGACCCTGTTTGGCACAGGGGTCTTTTCTGCTTTTTCTTCAATTTACAAAACCCAGGCTTCTGTTCACTCTAGAACTGTGGTGGCTGCACACTTTTGTACAATCAGATATTTAGTTTGAAAAGGTGACGTGAGCTACAAAGGAAAAAACCACGTTTGCCTGATTCACTGCATTCCCTATTTCCAGAGTCTCTAAATTGGGGATTCTTTCCCTTTCATCATTCTGCCCCAGACAGAACAATCACTGAATTAATTTCATCCCTAAATCCCTTTACTTAGCTTCTACACCAGCAAATCTTAACGTAAAATAATCAGTTTCACTGCCTCTGGGTAAGGAACAATCTGCATCTTGAGGGTGATCTCTGGAAAAACGAGCAGCCATATTCTGCCTAGATTTACACTTCTCAAACTCGATGGCAGAAAACTCTTGTCTTTCCGCCACCTCATGCTGATCACAGGCACAGGATACAGCTACCCTACTCCTTCATTTATGTCCATCTCCTCCCAAGAGTTTCCAGAGCTTGCTTCTTTATGTCTTTAGGATATATTTCTTTTAAAATCTTTCACCGTCTTTCACAAGTGAGGGAAGATCAAGGGAATGACCCATAAGCCTGAGCAATTCACAGAAAGCAAGGGTTTGCAACAGCATGGTGTATCCCCAAGAAGTTAGCTAATTTGCCATATGCTTGCCCTGAAGGCTGTGCTTCAATCCAAAAAGCAATACACACTGCATCAGATTTATTTTTTGTTTCTCCTCAGCAGTCTGGCAAATATCACTGCCTCCCAGCAGTGCTTACCAGTCAGATCCTAACTGCTATCTGAAGGTCCTTTAGCTCATTTCCCTGCACAAACCAAAGCAAAACAATCTAGCAACTGTGTTTACTCTTTTCTTGCTGCCACACTGATGTTTATTAAGCATTTTCTATAAAGGAGCTATCAGAGCATGCGCTGCTTGTTTCCAGGAGTCAACAGTATCTCCCATAGAAACTGATTTATGAAGTGTATTGCATCCTTACAAAAATCCTTTTCTGTCAGCAGTGAACATGAGGAGAAAAAAATTGTTGAATAGTGGGGGGAAAAAATGTGCCTTTCAGCTTTGGCACTGCAAACTTTTTTCATCTTCTAGTCAAAACAGTAACAGATTTATTGATTAAAGTCTAATCTCTATTGGTCATAAAACAGCTTCAGAAGCCATCAGGCACAATTCAGTGTGGCTGTTTTCCAGGCTGTTCTTTCCCTTTGATAACTTCCAAAGAAGCATATGTTAACGTCACAGAGCAGGTGCTCATTTCAAACAAGAAAGCCAATTTTACTACCAGAATTTTATTCTTAAGTATATAAAACTTAAATATATATTTACTTAAGACTTAGTAGGGGATAGCCATATTTGGGTCTCCTAAGGTTTCATGACCTCTGTTTTCATAGTGGTTGCAAAAGAATGTATTTCTACACCAATGAACATTTGAACAATTCATGTTTTCTTCAATGAAGAAAAAAAATGCACTTTTTCCCTATGTATTTGGATACTTTGTAGAATGGGCAAAGGACTGAGATGATAGGCATATAGAGAAATAGTGGGGATAAGCTACATTTGAAATGAAGCAACTGTTAAGAATAAATTCATGTTGGTGTGTTGCAGAAACAATAGTTCTGAGAGGAAGCATCTAAGCGTACAACAAGAGTATTTCCCCGGAGAATTTACAGGTAATGCAACAGCTGAGCTTCTTCCATCTCTCTTTCACACACTCTTTTGACACTTGAGTATTAGCAAAATCTTGGGGAGAGAAGCTAAGTGATAGACAGCAGCAGTGAAGGTTGGTTTGAAATTTGTTTGATATATAAGAATATTTGCTCCCACTAGGAACTGTTTTTTCCCATAATTTCAATAAAAATTCCTTAAATCAAGGCAGACACAACCAGGATAGAAGTAGTAGGAGGAAAAGGTTTATTCTGTCTGCTGAAAACTTCCATGTACTGGCAAGTCACTCCCCCAGTCACCAGGCCCTCAAGCCAGGCCGTCCCACAAAAGGACAACAATGGTGACGCTGCTGATGGCCCTTTTTAGTGGGGAAGTGTCCATGGCACCTGCCCAAGTGTCTTACAGTGTCAGTTGAAAGATAGAGGCTGATGCAGGCGTTCCGGAGGGCTG
>NW_010413582.1:21978-22669 GCF_000710305.1 Buceros rhinoceros silvestris
GTTACCTTTCTGTGACTGACAGGGGAGGCCAATAGGAACGTGCATTAAATCAAATGTCGTTTCTGAGACCTTGCCCAAGCTCTAGCTTTCCTGTTCATTATTTCCCTGTTAACATAAAGCTAATGCCATACAAATATTTGGGCTGTGAGCGACAATACAGGTATCCTGGCAATGCCACGTTCCATCTGTAAGACATGCTTATAGCTGAGATAACAAACAAAATGGAGAACCTTCGCTGCGAGATTCCCGCTGCTGTGATTACTGCGGTGCGGAAATGTTGATCCAGTAACTGCCTTTAAGTGCAGGAAAAGCTGTGGGGGATGCCAGAATGTAGATGGTTTCCTGAAGAGCATCGACCACCTGCCTTGTCACAAAAGGAGACAGACAGGTGCCCTCAAAGTGCAGAGCGTCAGCTTTTCAAAGCCAGGACAGGCACAAAGACCCGTCTCTTCAGAGCTGTAGAAGGATGTGCCAAGATCGATGGCAGTTTCTGCAGGCTGTCAGTGCACAGATGAGTATCTGCATGTATTGTCACGACACAGACACATACGGGTGGACATCAGGATAAACGGGTGGGCAGTCACAAATGCGCGCACGCGGAATGCTGAGGAGGTCTCAGGATCGGCGCAGCGACAGAGGAAATGAGCGCAGCACACGGAGACAGGTGCAGAGCACTCTTCGGCGGCGGGCA
>NW_010413583.1:0-4256 GCF_000710305.1 Buceros rhinoceros silvestris
CTGCTGGGGGACAGGGGGCAGGGGGGACCCGAGGAGCTGAAAGGGCGTTCCCAACGTGAATGATTCTGTGGTTCTGTAATCCTGGTCTTCCTGTGCTCTAAGCGCAGCGGCCGTTTTGTTCTCGCGTGGCTCTGGCTCACGCTGAGGAAGACCCTCTGCTCCTTTGCAGTCTTTAGACCGTTTCTCCATCAGAGTTCACAGTACAGGAAAAGTGGTGCTGGCCCTTGAAAAGGAAGAGTTAAATGAGTGTTTATGAGAACCGGAGAAGTTTGAAGGTTCATGGAAATGAGAAACAACTGAACGCTTTTGATCAGGAATTACTGTCAATGTTCTTGCTTTGAGGAGACACTCAGGAGTTGTCAGCTGGGGAGAAGTTTCAATCCTGAGTTTTGTTACAGCTTTCCTGTGTAACTTCGGTGTTTTAAATGTGCTTAGGTACAATTGTCACTGATTCCTTGGAGGGTCAGCAATTTACAGTTGTGCTGCCATTCCTTTCTGAAAAATACGGGTAATAATATTTGTTATCATGGGGTTGCTCTGGCGTGTCATGGATAAATGAGCATAAATGGGAATAGAAAAGAAGATATCTGTGCCGTAACAACATGTTTGTGTCATTCTGATGGACCCTTTTGAGATGCGGGCTCGAAAGGCAGAGATGGAGATGGTTCGTACACAAAAGCTGTGTTCCCCAAGATGGGGGGGGTCCTTTGCATGTCCTTCCAACATCCAAGAACAGCTGCAGTCCCTGAAGCCACCAAAATAATCCTCATTTATGTGGTGCCCCTTGGGGCAGGATGCTTTGGTCCTCCAAGGCCGCAGGGCAGAGGCAGGACCATAATAACAGTTATTTTCAATAAGAAATTGATGTGGTCAGTGGCACCCTCTCCAAAGACCTCCCAGCCCTCTGAGTGAGCGACAGGCCACGGGGGAACCCACCCTTGAGTTAATTCTTTGCGGTGGCTCTGATTAAACAGCAGAACCCCGCTGCGAGATGAATGTTGAGAATTATCTTCGGAGGAGGGATGAGAAAACATTGCAGCGCAGGGAGGTCATGCGGGGTGACCCAGGATGAATGAGGGAAGCTGGGAGGAGAACCTGCCCTTCCCAAGGCCAGCCAGCCCTCGGTGCTGTGAGCAGGAGGGGTAATCATCTGGCAAGGAGCTCGGTAACCACTGAAAACCTTCAGCTGGTTTTATTAATTTATTGCAAAACAAACCATGGTAGGTTTTTTCCCCAAATCTGAAACATTTTAAATGTAATTGAAAAACCTGCTGCCTAATTTCCCTAATGCCTTGCTGGATCTTGACGAAGGAAAGCCTCCAAAGATGGATGGTTAATGAATAGTGTTTTTTAATGCCATCCAACTAATACTGTTTGTGTTGTCATATGATTAAAAACGGGAAAAAAAGCTTCTAATGAAGAGAAATATGCTGGAAAATGGTTTGCTTATGAGACAGGCTTAGCTTTCAGCGGGTGGCCGGACCATGGCTCAGCGGGGAGGTGGTGGTGACTGGCAGCCCCGTCACTCCCTGGATGCGCTTCACAAGCCATCAGGCACCATCTGATTTTTACAGCCTCTGGATCCATCTCTTCTGGAAGGAAAAAGAAGCCCTGATGAGTGTGCCAGGGCGATGTCACCTCCTTCGCCGTGCTGCTTTGCCCATGTGTGAGCGGAGCACTCGTGTCAGCCGGGGAGATGATGACCGACAGCCGGCTGGTGTTCTTGCTGGTGGAGTCCATCTAGCTACAGAGCCTGAGCTCCCTGTAGATAACAAATACACTTAAAAATGGGAAGGAATAGCGGAAGATGGGCTTTTTGGAGAAAGCTACCACACAGTGTTGTGGCCGGGGCTGTTTGGAGGGCTAGAGCTCCCTGGGATCTCCAGGGGCGAGTCCTTCCCCAGTGGGGTCTAGGAAAAGGACATCCCGACACAGAGGCAGTTGCTGGTGCCTATCAAAGTGTCTCCAGACTGGTCAAACTGGGCCGTCGGGTGTGGGGAAGCGCTCGGTGCGCTGCAGCTTGGTCACAGTGCGGGGGGCTGCAGGGCCCCCGGATCATCTCTGCAGAGGGACGCGTCAGGAAGCGGCACCTGGCTGTGGGGAGCTGTGGGGCTGGCTGCGGTCTGCAGCCCTGCACGGAGCGACCTCCCTGCTGGCTGCTCGGCAGGGCGTTCCGAGGGCGAGCAGGGGGCTGCGGTGAGGGGAGAGCTGCGCACGGAGGATCCACGTTCGCTGCCTGGCTGCCCTCATCCGGGATGTGAAGCGGGGTGGTGGGGGGCTTAGTCAGGTGTCTTGACCAGGCTTTGTTGACTCTTTGCTCTCCCCTCTTTAATGAGGTGCTGCTAACAACCTCCGAAACCCCAAAGCGCAGCTCGGCCGTGAAAGGCCCGTTTGCATTCCCTGTTGTTTATAATGCCAATCAATGGTGCCTTCAAGCAATTATTGATGAATTAAAGACCATCTTGGAGAAGACAAAAAAGCATTAGGAGCTGGCGTGTGGCGCTAAACCGGTTCATGATATTTGCTGGTGCCAGGAATGGAAGAGCCAGGAGGAATTTAGCAGCGGAACCGGAGGGCTGGTGACCAGGCAGGACAAATACGTCGCCAAAGCGGGAGCTCTTCGTGCTCCGTAATCCTTTAAAATGCTCTAGACACGGGAGCTGTTGGTGTCAGGGCTTGTCTGGAGCTGCCCCAGAGTGGTACCTCAGCTGATGGTGTGTCCTGCCACCTGTTTGTTTAATCTCCAGGTGGACTCAAAGCTCAGTTTAACCACCCGGGGGTGAAGGGGTGTTCAATCCCAATTGTTTTCCTTCCCTGAGTTACGGGGAGTGAGGAACAGGAGATGGGTTGCTGTGGAGAAGCTTGTGTCTGAGGTGAAATCCTTTCAGCCAGAGGGCAGGTTGCCATGTGCAACAGCTTTTTTGAATGTAGTTGGGGATTTATTGACTAATGTGTTAATTTATTGACTAATAACTGATGGGTATTTACTAATTCAGAATTTGAGTCTCACTGGAGTAGGCGCAAAGACCTGTGTGGAGGCAAAGGCACCAAGTCTTTGTTTCTCTAGCAAATTACACATCCTTTTTTTGATTCTTAATCCTTGTGCTGAATAATTAATCCTGGTATCCTGATTAAAACCCAGCTTACTCATCCCAGTCTGCCTCCAGTGTCCCCTGTGGTTTCAGGTGGGCGGGTGGAACCCGAGTCCTTGCTTGGCTGCAGTCTCTGAGGAGTTTGTTGTCTGGGGTGGTTTTTTCCTGTCCTGTCAGCCTGGCTGGGAACTCATGGTGGGTTTAGCAGTGTTTTAGTGGAGCCTCACCTGGTGAGGCCTGAGTTCTGGGCATTTCCATCTTTACCTCCAGCGTAACTGTTCTGACTTAACCCACCTCAGGCAGAGTTTGTGCAACGTAAGTTCTTCTGCATGAAGAGTTGCAATGTGAAAGAATTTTTTTAATATTAAAAATGTTTACTAAAAAAAGAGGTTTCTGATCTAACTTTTTAAAGCCCTTTCAGAAGAAGATGAATCAGTCACGGTGCTTAGATGCTCTGCCTGGCTCCTAAGAGCAAACAAGCCCTTCAGTTCTAGTCTCTCAGTAAGAGGATGCAAATACTAGCTTAGAAATCTGAGATTTTGGTGCCCAAGAGGATGCTCTGTCTTTACAGAGCTACAGGCTTCATTATTAGAGGGTTTGTGTGCAGCTGCATGACTAGTTTTTTTTGTTTTGTTTCTAGTTTTCCTGGGAGTTCCAGGTAAGTAGAAAGAACGACTGGAATAAATCTCTCCCTGGAGACTACGAGAAGACGTATAAACATATAAAATATTAGTATCCACGTTGGTTAAGTTTAATGGTGTTGGGGCGGCTTTATTGTTTTCGTAATATTGTAGCACGTGGCTGATTCCAGGCCTTAAAAAATCATTAATGGCCTTTTTAGGAAATGAAACAAAGCAAGAAATTATCCTTTGTAGTCAGTAGTTGAGCATTCACAGGCAGTTCAGTGGTTATTCACTCCTTTAGTGAAAGGAAGCTGCATTAGAGGAGAAAAGTGGGTTTATGTGCTGGTAGAACTTGTGTTTCATTTGTAGATATGGTTTTAGAAAAAAAAAGGGGGGGGGGCGGGCAAAAATTGCTTTCCCAGTCTTGGTCAGCATTGCCAGCTGACAACAATTCTGTGTCTGAACGGAGCACTCAAGTTCAGCAGCATCAAGTTACTGTGTGATTTTTTTTTTTTTTTTTTTTTTTTCATGCTGGGGGGTA
>NW_010413583.1:4308-9600 GCF_000710305.1 Buceros rhinoceros silvestris
TAATTTTTTGGGATGGGGTGTGTGAGTCCAGGCAGGAGGAGCCTGCTCAGGAGGGTTTCTCAACATGCTTCAGAACTTGGGCTGGTTGCCTTGGAGCACCCGCATCTCCCTTGTGCTTTGCTGGGCGGTTGTGATCTTGGTCCTCGTGCCTTGTTGGGATGGGGTGGGGATGGGTGCCAGGAGTTTGGCCCCAAATACTTTTTGCTATTCAACTGTCAATTTGCTGTAGATGTTCTCTGAAATTTGTGAGCACCTGAGGTTTCATCTCACTGCTCACAAGGTTGTGTTGGTGGAGCTGACCCCTCAGGTCCAACAGCGCTGGAATGTTCCCTGTTCCAGCTGGCGCTACTGGCTCTTCATCGGAAGTGTTTATATTCTTTTCATTCTCACTTGATTTCCGCTTTCCCTGCTGGACTTCTGGTTCGTCAGGAGGTATATTCTTCGTGCCTGCCTTGCCGTTCTGCCGTAGGCTGGCAGCCGTGGGTCGGTATGACTGCCCTCACCCCTTGCAATGTGGGAAATTGGCTCTCGCACCAGTTAGGATGTTTACATCATCTTTGCTCTGCGCTGCTCCTCGCTGCAAACATGGCTCTGGATTTTTAGAGTGGGAAAAGCATGTTTACAAAACCCTGCTGGCTGGAGTTTGTGAAATAACTGGTGTGGCTGCAGGGTGAGAAGCAAGATGGTGATGGAATTCTACTCTTGCGGCTTTGTTAGGTCTGTAAGAAATCCTCTGGGTTCCATTTTTCACTCACTTATGCTAAATCTCTCTTTGCATGGAGTAAGGGGGGATATTTGCCTCGTTGACTGGAAATTAAAACCAATTACAATGGTGTGACTGGGAATAGAATTTAATTTGTTGACCATAACAAGCACGAATCCTGTTTCCTCTCCCCGCTTCAATATCTCCTACCTTATTTAATTAAACATCATGGGTGTGGAGGCAACGCAGACAGCATGTCCTCCTGGCCCGGTTCAGGTGGTGGAGCTGAACGTGTTTCCACGCAGTGTACTCAAGTTTTTGACCTTTGGGTGCCAGGAGCGTAGCTTTGTTTTTTTTTGTGGTACCAGTGACTTTGACCCAGACCTGATGTTCCTGCTGCTCAGTTTAGGACGTAACAAAATAAATAGAACAGTGTAAACCATTATTGCGTTTTCCTTCCTGCTGTTGGGAAGGACGCGTGGAAGCGGGTTACCAGGGAGCGTTGGTGTTGGTATGATTTGGATTTAATCTCCTCTCCCCAGCGATGGTTGTAGGGCTGAAACGCTGATCCAACAAGATCACCAAGTATCAGCGCTATGCATTCTAGGTATTTGCTGGTTTGAAACAAAATGAAGCTCTTTCAAACTCTGTTTTCTAACAGAATTGATTTTGTTCTAGTGAGGGGATGTTTGAGGAGAGGAAGAAGTGTGACAATTCCCAGGAAGTCACTTGGTGACTTCTTCTTTTTCCAGCCATTTATCCTCTTGCCACAGCTTGTGTTGGCCGCAGTGCTGAAGAACAGGCTGTTTGGACAAGGCACGTGATCCATAGATCGGGTTTTTATTTCCTCGGTGTGAAATTTTGATGGAATGCAGTTGTTTGAATTAAATGGATGTGTAGACCCTGTGGATGGGGAAACTTCTGTCTCGTCTTTGCAAGCGGTGTAGTTAATTGCCTGTTTCAAAAACAATGAGAATGAGAAAAAGCGAAGAGAACAAAGAGAGCAACAAATGACAGAGATGGCTTCAAAAAGAAAAATCCTTCGTCTCAGGATGGGCAAGGAAACGGGCAGCTCCTGCCCGTGAAGCGGTAGAATAAATGTAATGCAAAATAAAGTTAAAACTTTCTTCAGAGGGTGTGCGTGAAGCGGTAAAATCTCTTACTTGTGAGTTTAGCGACCTGGTTGTCTCATTCTGTGTTTACGCATCGGGTTACGAAACAGAAAAAACTCGTTGTCTTGTGAATTTTTAATTCACTCCCTATTTGCAATGAAGCTAAACCGAAGCTTAAGCTGTCGCTGCTCAAGAGGCAGATAGTGATGTGCAGCTTCTTCTGCTTGTATGATGAAGTGCAGCTCATTACTGAGGGAACTCCTTTTAAAATAATGGGTTTGTTTAGTCAAAATCTGCTTTTCCACCACATGAGCTTTGTAGTGAACTACCTCAACGCGTCACGGGCAGAGGCTGCTTTAAATTAACTTGTCAGGAGATTGTACGCCACAGCTTTGCTCTGCTAACTCGTGATGACATGGAGGTACTTTTTGACTAGAAGTGAAGCGTAATTGTAAGTCGTGGTGTAGAAAAGATGGGCTTTTCAGTGCTTTTTCCTTGTCTGGGTGTTGCTGAAATGGTGAGTAGCTTCGGGCAATGAAAGTGCGTTTAAAAAAAAAGTGGGATGCAGGTAAGGGCAACTCAGCACCCAGCAGCTGAGGTGCCATAAAGCAGGTTCGGAACTATCCAGAGCCTGAAGTGATGTGTATTGGCATTTCTATAATCCACATTTTATTCCTAATTCTCTCTTTTTAGCTGTCTGGCTCCGGTCTGTCAGGTCCTCGTTTGCTTCCTCACTCCCTGTCTTTCATTGCCGCGTCCCTCTTTGATTTTTCGATGTCGTACCATGAATGTTACATGATTAAAGGCGTAATCGATTAGGGATAATGGGAGTAGTTAAATTTTCATCCGTGCTCCGTCCTGCTGCGGGATCCTTCAGAAACCCGATCAATACAGTTGCTCGGGTCCTCTCCATGGTGATGATCGAGGCTGGCGTGTGAGGTCAGGGCTCCTGGCCTCCAGCAGTTCCAGGAAGGCTGCCTGGGGGTCTCGTGGCAGTTTATCATCAGAACTGTGCTGACGCTGTTTTACACCAATAAACGGAAGTGGTGTGTAACCTCTAAGGAAGACGCCCCCAGAGCTGTAATGGTTTTGTGTATTCTCCTGAAAGACCCTCGAACTGTATTTGATATTGATTGCAGGGGGCTCCTCTGCAGTTTCTATCAGCATCACGCGCTGCTCGGGCACCGTGTTTCGAGCCCCAGCGGTTTAACTCTACTGAACGGACCTGCCTGATGATCAGAAGCCCAGAACAAAAACGTCTGTCTGAGAGGCAGAGAGTTGGTGTCGATAGCTGAGCTCTGTTGAAATCCAAACCTATTTTTCCTGCTGTCCTGTCAGCCACTCTGCGCTCGCTCCGGTACGGAGTCTATGACAGTCCCCTGACAGGGTCTTAATGCAGCTGCAGCGCTTGTTTTCTCTCCTGGGGAATCTGTTGTCTTGTTTATCTGTGGTTCCAGCGGCGGTGGTTGTTAGTTCACTTTGTTGTAGCTTTTCCATAGCCCTTATCTCAAGTCAGTGTTGCCTGTTCTGGAAATGTATAATTAAGGCATTGTGTCCCAAGAAGATGATTTTGGTTTTAATGTCGTATTGAAATACTGAATGTGCTTCAAAATCGTCTGGTTGTAATTGTCTCCTTTCAAAATCCAGGTCATTGTGGAGGAAATAGGACAGGGCATCTCCCAGCCATAGCTGGGTTATTAAGGCTGGTTATAGCTTAAGGTGTTAGGAACAGGTAGATACTTTTATTATTAGAGTTAGCGTAAATCCTGAATTACTTTGGGCTTCCAGTGTAATTTCTCTATTTTAAAGATGAAAACCAAACTCCCAGAGAGATTTGAAAGGAAACGCTGCTGCCTGTGCACCATCTCTGTGGTGGTGAAAGTGTGGTGGATCTTCACCTGCTGCACTCATGGGCCAAATTCTACCAGGGTAACTGGACTGTTTGATCTGGCAGGGCTTGTTGTGCTCCTGACTTGTGTGGCAGGTCGCAGCAGGTCCTCCGGTAAGGGGTCTGACAGGAAATGGTAGTTTCACACCTATGGATCAAAACTAAACGCTGAGGGTTCTAGTTTGGTGAAGCCGTATTTGGCCTCTGATGGCAGCGTTTGAGGGAAGGCGGTGGGGAACGAGGCAATCAAATAGGAGACCATTAGGAAAGAGAAATGTTCATGTCCACGTGTTTGTGTGCAGGAGCTTTAGCCACAGACTGGTTCATGGCACCTGCCCTCACACCCCTCTGAGAAGAATGGCTGTGGAGAACACATTCTGACTTCTCTTGCCTCCCAGAACGCGGTGGGGAGCAAGAGTCCTTAAAGGACGAATGGTACCTTTTGGGTAGTTCTTCGTGTGGCTTCTTCAGAAGCTCTAAGAACACTTGAAGGGCAAAGCTCAGCGGGGAGCAGCTCTTCCCGGAGCGCTGAATAACAAAATGACAGTGTGCCTGCGAGGCAGACAAAGCAGACCCGGGGAGTCTGACCTTCCTTTGAGGATCTTCAGTCCCTAATGCTCGCAAAGTTTTTTACCTGCTGCTGTGATTCTTCCCACCACCTTGATGAGGTGCTGGAAGAGGGTTTTGCTTCCACAGCCATGTAGCTGTAGACAATTCCACACCTGCGGCTGCGGTCTTTTGAACTGTTTTTCATTGCATGTATTATTTTGAGTACGGCAGGCTTTCTACAGCCCCCTAAGGAAGAGGTGGTGGTGGTTCTTTCTTCAAGGTTTTCCCAAGTCCTGTTGTATTTACTTGCCTTCTCACAGCCCAGCTGCAGTGGATGAGGGACCGAAACTCATTTATCCAGCAAAATCTGAGGAAACTCAAGCTGGTTTCCATAGATGAAAGCCAAGGTATTTACCTCTCTTGCTCCTTTACATCTCTTTACTAACTCGGAGTCACTCAGAGGCACCTAAACTTGGTGTAACGTGGTTCAGATGAGTATAAGGCTGCCTCTGAGCTGTTTGACCGGACTGCGAGCGATACTGGGGATGTTCCATGCGGTGTTTTTCTATGAAGTATGAATTCTGCCCTCAGGTATGTTCAGCAGAAGCATGAAGCTTCTACCAGAGAGCTCTAATGGCTGCCCAGTGTGAATGGCTGTCGATGAGAGACCATGGGCATCCCTAGTTAATGGTTTTTACATTCCTCAAATACTTAGACAAAAATAAGAATGAGATTGGAGCAGCCCTGTGATGAGCTGTGAAAACTGTATTTCCACTGGGCTGTGGGGAATATTTACATGTATATTGATTTAATTTGAGCTGAGTGTCAGGAAAAAAATCAGGTAGCAGGAGAAAACAGCTTAGAATAAACTGGTAAGTACTGAAGTGCTAGTAAATAAAAGCACTGGATTTGTAAGAGATGGGTATTTTTTTTTCCCCTTTGGTCCCTGTCAGACTCAAAACTGATGTTGTTGAGAAAGGTCAAAGAGTTTGTGTGAGGGGTTAGTGATCTCAGAAAAAAGGCTGGTCTGCTGTTTTCAG
>NW_010413583.1:9745-19987 GCF_000710305.1 Buceros rhinoceros silvestris
GAAATGCAGCTGCATAGATTCACCTTTGGTGTCTCCTAATGGCTTTATTTTACTGGTAAGATAAAGAATACTTTGCTTTTAAATGTTGTTTTTGGAGCAGTCAGCGCTGCTGAGTCCCCCTCCCCGGAGGGGTTTCCCAGCCGGGTCGAGGTGGTGCTGAGGGACAGGGGTCAGGGGAGACCTGGGGGAACGGGGGCACTCGAGGAGCTTCTTTCCCAGCCCTCTCTGTGGTCCAATCTTCAGGCTCCCCCAGCACAGCTGACTACTTTCAGAGATGGTTGGATGGGTGAATAATTCCTAGGTGCGGTATCTTGCGGATTTTTTCATTTGCTCTCTTGACACTTGCTGTTATTTCACTAGTTATTCGCAGTAGGGTAGATCATTACTTGTACTAAAGTCTTCAGTTCTCCCTCGCTCCTTTCCTCCTGTACCCTTGACACTCTTTTTTTCCATTACACTGTGTTACAAAGCTCTGTTTGCTCTAGGAGCAGAGCTGTAAAAAAGTTCACTATCAGTTCTCTGAATCACTTTTTAGAAATATAAACAGTTTATACACGAAGCTTGAGGAGCTGTTTCAAAACCAAAGTTCTCATCTTCTCCAGAAAATAATGTATACCCTGCTAAGACTGTAAAAGGGCAAAAAAATACTCTGAAACTGAATCTCAGTTGCTCCTTTGAGAAATGGCAGATGCAGTAAGAACTCTGCAAGGAGTTGTACCAGCTTAGGATCTGCCCAGTGATGGAGCACAACAGCTGTGCCAGGGTCCGTGAGGAAGATGCTGCTGAAACAGTTTCTCTAATGCAGGCTCGCGGCTAAATAAAGGGATGAGCTCCGTCTTGTTCAGTCGGAAATGTCACGGAAATGTCAGATTTCCACCTGCCTGACAACAGCTTTCATGAAAACATAATGTAGCCGAAACACCGCGGAAACATCAATTCTCAGATTAAAAATATCAAGGCTTTCGCTGTAGCGATTGGTGTGAAAGTTGAGCAGGAAAGGTGCTCGCTGTCTTCTGGCGGTTCAAACCTTTTGAAAGTCTTTTTTTTGCACTACAGACAGATGAAAGAACTTGAGGTAAATGGGCCTGGTTTACAGATGAACAATGAACAAGATGTTCGTTGGGTTTTGGATGATTTCAGTGAGTATTACGTGAGATTTTGTGTCAGTAACTTAAGTTGTGGAACACGCTGTTCTACAAATTGGTGTGAATCGGAAGGTCTTGGTAATAAACCAACCGAGGCTGTAACTCAGAGCTGTAACGAGCTGCTGGCCGTCTCGGTGCAGAAAACATGACATGTGTGTGACCCCCAGACATTGGGGTGGCTGTGGTTCAGCATGCTGAGTAATGAGTCCCGAGGACTTTCTCCGGGTCATTAGCTCAGGAGGTCATAAGGCATCTCAGTGGGAGTAAAGTCCACCCTGGGCTTCGAGAAGTTGGTCAGTTAAGTTGAGGTCTGAGTTTTGTTGGGTTTTTCAGTTGACTGTAAATGGAACTGGGCACCCGGTTTGTGTGTAGATGCTGAAGCTACAGCCCGGCTTTGCTTCCCCGGGTGAAAGCTTCAAGCTACCAAAGTCTTTGTGATTTTACTGATGTTGTGGTAAGTCCTTCCTGCTGCTGGTCTGAGGGTCTCGTTGACGTTTTACTTGGATATTGGATTCAGCCTGCTCACCTTCACTTCAGCACACTTTTGGATGGAGAGAAAACCCCACAAAATATCCCTTGATGATCAGCTGGGAATGTAGAGAGTTCAGGGATGAAAATGAAGGTAGGGAAAAATGGTTGCAAGAAAAACTTTTTGAGAGCGGAGGAAATGCTCATTAAGAGCAATTAGATTTACTTAGAGCCAAATAATGTACACATAATTAAAAAAATAGTGGTAAGTGAGGGTAGGAAAAAGTATAGAAGAATGTGCTGAAAAGTGAGGATTTTCCTCCTTAAATCGCTCTTTATTTAAAACTGGGTAGCGTGCTCTTTGTCCGCTTGGGGCTTTTGGCTTTGGATTTCTTTTTTAACCGTCCGATTCGGCACGCGACGGCCGGGCGTGTTTGTTTATGTGGTTTAATCTCATTACCCAGTGCCTCTGCACAAAGCCTGTAAGCTAACGGTTTGTAACGGGATTACGTACGTTGGCTTAGTTTATGCAATTTTCTAACAAGGTTATTCAAGGATATTGTAATTGGGGAGAAATTTTTTTTCTAGCAACACTTTCACTTTCTGTAGACCCAACCTTTCCTTCCTGTTGTTTTCTTCACCTCTTTTTGTCCAAAACCATAATTTTCTGGAGTTTGGCAGCACCATGTATATAATCTTTTCATTGTGAGGCTTCTTTCAGGCTTATCCTAAAGGACAGTGGAATTAATCGGTGGTGCAGAAATGTGCATTAAGTTGATGATATCCCCCCTCCCTGCCACAATAAACCAACCAACCAGACTCCTGTCGCTGGTGCTCTGGAGTTTGCTGGCTTGGCACAGCCTGGCAGCAAACACCTTGCCTCCTCCCGTGGTCCCCAAGGATCAATTTCGCTTCAAGGGGAGCAGTTCAGCTCTGGTGTTTGGGGAAGGGAGTGCCACTCTAAGACGCTTAAATCCATGTAGTAAACCATGAGTATGAAATTCTCCCAATAAAGCATTTAAGTGCTGCGGTGCAAACTCGGTTAAATGAGCGCGTCCTCATAAATCCCAGCAAGAATTAAATGCCTCAGTTGAGACTCGCATACTGTAATTAAAACCGTGAAGGTTCCTCTAGACCTAAATATAAATTGACACTTCTATTCCCTTTTTTTATGTGCCTGTATTTTCAGAGATGAAAGATGTCTGTGTCTGTGGGAATGGGGGAGTAGGAAATGGCTCTCTTTGCTCCTGAGTGTTTCTCGAAGTGAGGATGGAAGGTCTCTGCTGCAATCCCAATAGTGGTGGCTCCAGGTGAAAATATTTTTGGGCACAAAGAAGTGTGAAAGCAACAGTCTCTAAGGACAGAGGAGCCTCAGTTCTTTAAAAGAAATGGGAAATATGCTACTAGTGGCACAGTTTGAAAGCTCGGGGATTAGTGGTCTTTAGGACCTTAAAGAAGTATGGAGGAAAGGGTGAAACAAAAGCTTGGAGGGCAGAACTGGGGTTTTGTTTGGTGTGAGCTTTTGGATAAGCAGCCCCGGGAAGCACTGGAGCATCTTTGTTGCAAAGCTCCAGGAATGCTGTTGGTGCGTAGCAAGCTTGACCCTTTGTTTTGTTGACGGGATTAATAACCATGGAGATGTGGAATAATCTCTTTCCTTATCAGCTGTTCGCACGCTGGCGGGTTAAGGATGAGTTTCATTCCTGACCCAGATGCCCCGTGAGGGGTCAGAGGGTGTCTTGGTTATCCCTACATGGTGTCCTTCACTCTTCAACTAAGGTTGCCTGCAAGTGAGCTGGTTTCTACTGGTGTGTTTTGATGTCACCAGCTGACTTCTGCGGCACCTCCGCTGCTGCTTGCAGCATGGGTGGATGAGGCTTCGGAGCAATCAGAGGAAGCTCAAGGTACCAGTTGGCTTTTTCAACTGGAACTAAGACTTTCTGAGAAATAGTTACATATTTTAACCTTATTCATTCTCCTCTTCAGATAGGTTTGGTGCTTTGGGGAGAACAGGTGCGACTTGTGTTTTTCGCCTGTAATGGTGGAAATAATCCCCTGAACTCCTCAAAACTTGTCTTGCACCTTCCCAAAGATCTTGGGAAGGTTAAAAATAGCCAAATTATTCTGGAGGTTCATTTAGAGAAACTGAGCTGGACCACAGTAATTCTGTCACATCATTATCTGGCTACAGTTTATCTCCTGTGATGGATGGTATTAAGTAGTTTTACTGACGATCATCTTGAAACTCATTAAAAACCTGTTCCATGTTAGTGGTTTATATTTAAAATATGGTTTTTTTCCCAGAGAGAGTCTCAGATTTATGTGTTTCAGTGAAGAATGTGCTGTGAATTACAAGGAAAAGGATCTAAAATGGCACTGCGTTACCATTCTAGTTCCCGCAGTCTGCAGGTTTGTGATCTCTGTGCAGGAAGAAACACAACAAAGAGGAGGCTGGAAAATAGGTCCTTGATGGGTTTGGTTTCTAGAAAGTGGCTCAGCTTTATAAGATCAATTTTCTTCCATTCCTGGAGCTCCAGAAGTTATTTTTGAGAGAATTTCCACCTAAAACTGAAGAACTCTAGTGAAACAAAGTGAGGGAAATCCCTGCTGAAACCATAGCGGTTTACCACACTTTGGTTTTAAAATTTAAGTATTTTTAGAAAATCTTTGCTTCTATGTTTCAACATCGCGAAATAAACATTTAGAGTTTTCATTTTATTAATGTCTAAGCTTTAATGCTGAAGGAACACGGCTTCCAAAAATGAAAAGTATAGAAGTTTCTACTTTTACTTCAAATAATTTTTGGTGTTCTCGTGTATCACTAAAGCCTGTTGATTTTTCTGGCTGATTTATACAAGATTATGGTAAAACCGCTCATTCAATGATCTGGGCACACAATATTCTCTCAAATATTAACAATATTCATTTTTTGCTCCATCTCATGTTGTCCAGGAGGCATCACCTGTAATCTCTGGCTGTTGTGATAAGGAGAATGCACAAATACCTGGAAAATGAGAGCATTTAAATAAAATACCAAAGTGATGGGGCCAGATAAGTTGATAAAAAACCATACGCGCTGCAAAAGCAGCGGTACCTTCCCATTTGGTTTTCACGAGGCTTCTCCATTACCGGTGGTGGAGCTGTTGGTGGGCATGTCTTCCTGGGCGAGGGATAGTGTCTTCTCCAGAACAGCAGGGAAAGGACAATGGTACATAAGTGGTAACTCCTGTACCTCTGGAACAGGCACTTGAGCTTTTTCTGGTGGAAGAAATGGGAGCGGTGACTCTGCGTTCAGCTTTTTAAAATTATTTTTGTTCTGCTAAAGATCAGCTTATTCTGCAGCTCCTCGATACCCTTTGCCGAAGTTGTTCCTGTTTTCTGTAAAGCTTTATGATTGATTATGCTAATCTCTAGATCCCTGCTTAACCGTGCTGGGCGCGGTTGCCCTTTCCACTTCCTACGCGTAACTACAATGAATTTCAATGGAACTCATGCCAAATGTCATCTTGAACCCAGAGTTTTCCATCCTCTCTGTCCATGGGTGAGGAGCTGTGTGTTTGGAGTCTCAGCTCAGTCTTCCAAACACCCATAAAGCGGGTCCAAACCTTATCAGACTTTTGTCCTTCAGGTGTTTTCCTGGGAAGTAACTTCTTGAACATCTTCATTAATTGTTAAGAGTTTTCTAGACCCTTCAAAGGTGTCTGAATGATCCAGTAACTGGAGTGAATGCCAGTGTATGAACAGCTCGCAGGAAGCACTCTCACTGCCCATAAATTTAATCTGATGGCCACTTTTCAGGTTTATTCCTGTTTGTCAGCTGCTCTTCTTGGCAGGAGATTGTCACGAGCCTCATGAATAACGTGTGTGGCTTCCACGGTGCTTTTATGCCCATCGAACACCTGTCTGGAGTTGTGCAAAGTACGTTGTTGAATGCATTAATCTGGTGAGAAACTACCATGTAAATGGGGGGAGAAGTGGGGTCTGTCTTGGCTTTGTAGTCTGGGCTGCACCAGACTTACAGCCCCTGTAAACGGGATCCAAGGGGAAGAGGAGAACATGTGGGAAGAACAGTTTTGTTGTCTGTCCGTTCAGAAAGGTCTTCACCCACCTAGTGTTGTTCAGTGCTCTCTGGAAGGACAAGATACAGGGATCTCTTAAGCTGGTGGAAGAGGATTGTTGAGCCTGGAGAAAAGGAGGCTTTGGGGAGACCTTCTCATTCTCAACACTCCCTGACACGAGGTTGGAGTGAGGTGGTGGTTGGTCTCTTTGCAACAGGATGAGAGGAACCAGCCTCCAGTTGCCCCAGGGGAGGTTGAGGTTGTCCCTGAGGAGCCGTTTGTGTCCCGTTGGGGTTGTGCAGGCGTGTCGCAGGCTGCCCAGGGCAGTGGTGGAGTCCCCATCCCTGGAGGGGTTTCCCAGCCGTGTGGAGGTGCTGCTGGGGGACAGGGGGCAGGGGGGACCTGGCAGCGCTGGGGAATGGGGGGACTTGGTGAGCTGAAAGGTCTCTTCCAACGAGATGATTCTGTGAATACTCCTGGCAGTTCTTCCTTGGCAGAATCTGATGGTGCTTCTTGGATCTGTCGAGCTCTTTTGGTACTCTGTGTCTGTTTGCGAGAGGAAATGCTTTTAGTGTCATGTTGGAGGTGGCTGTGCCTGGCCCACTGCCAGCGTTGCGGTGTAGCGAATAGAATGTTAACATGCCCCTTCAAAATAGGGACAAAGTGGGACAATGCGGTGGATTTTTTTTTATTGGGGTAATCATTAAAATGTTAATGAGATGACACAGGAAATCAGGGCCATGCTCATTGGTTTGTCTAAATCTTTTCACAAAGAGAGGAGAAAAGGATGTCCTTTAGCACATACGGTTGAGAGCAACAGCCAACAGATCCCTTCAAACCTCTCAAATCAGTGTCTTCCACTACTTTGCAGGGACAGAGAAGTTTTCATTTGCTCAAAGCCATGGCAAAATGACTCAAAACAAGAAGAATCAATGTCTCCAGTCCCTATTGGTGACAAATTTGGGCTGCTTTGGTCTTAATCCATGGGGTGAAGCTGAAGATGGAGCTAGGTAGAAGGTTCTACTCTACTTCTGTACGAAAGGTTGTTTTATTTCAGCTTGGTTACCACATTTTTTTCAGCTCTTGTGGTGCTTCTTAATGTGCCAGAAGAGTTGGCAACCTCTTAGATGAAATCCAGGACATGTGTGGTACTATGCCAGTCACCAGGCAACTCAACGCCCTCCCTACCTGCCCAGTCCTCCGCTAAGTACAGCTTGGCCAATGCCAGCGGGGACCTGCTCCAGAGGGATCCCCGCTGTGATCCCTGAAGCAGGAAGAGCAGGAAAATCCCAGCTGTGTTCTCAGGCTGCAGAAATGTCAGTTCCCAGCGTTTCTGTCCGGTGTCCAGAGGTGCTCGAGTGGTTCAATGACTGTGTCTGTTGATAACAGTGGAGCTTCAGTGTCAGCTGAGGGAGAGCTGTAAGCCCCTGCTGGGATACAGAGCAGGGTTTTTTATTAAATACGTTGACTTTTTGTTTAAATAGTTTTGAATGGAGGTGTTTCCTCCAGAGAGTATTTTGAACGGTACCTCCAAAGCTGGTATCGGTCTTTGAGGACTTGGGTGGGGGAGAAACAAAACCCCAGGGAAAACCCAAACGCAAACCAGAGATCCTTGCGAGATTTTAAACAGGAAGTTTCCAGAGTTCATTAAGCTTCAAACTCTTTGCTTTTTTTCTTAATCCTTTAAATCAATGAATTGAGGTGGAAATTTGCAGTGTAAATATTATTTTGGTTTTGTATTTTATGATTTTGGGTTTTTTACTATTTGCTATTAACCCTTGAGTTAGCGTTGCAGCTAGTTCTTCCTTAGGGCGTGTTGGACAGAATCCCTTACACGTTATCTTTCTTTCTGAATAAAATCACGTTGTGGCAGCTTTGGGGCCGTACGTCATTAAATGTTTGTTAGACGGTCGTTGCTGACCGGAGTTTGATAAAATACTGAACTCCTCAGGTCCTTCTAGTATCAAAATGCAATTCCACGCACGAGGTTTTCTGGAGCATCACACAACGTGAACGGTGGAGCCGGGTCCCTCCCAGTGTTGTGGTGGTGTGTTTGGTTTGTTTTGGGGGCTTTTTTAGAGGTGGCACCATCTTGTTTGGGGCAATTGCTGCAGAATGAAAGGGACCGAGGGTGTGAGGGGAAGAAATGAAAAGCAAGGAGGAAAGACAAGCCCGTGTGTGGTTTGAGATGCATTAGCTGATGCCACTCCCGAGTCTGTGTGGTGAGCGATTCCCACGGGACCCGCCTAAACCCGTCAGGCTGTGCTCTAGAGTTATGCAGATGCTGTTACGGGGATTTTCATCCCACGCTTGAAGTCTTTGCTTCCTTACAGCTGTGCTGCACAAAGATGATGGGCATGTAGCCAGGGGTAGGAAACCAGTTGCCCTTTGCTGATTGGCTGAAGCTTTGCATTTCCTGTCTCTCTTAAATGCAACCCCACCTTGGTTCCGAGGATGCTGAGAAGGGATGGGGGTGTCTCATGAGTGTCTTAGTTTTAATTGTTGGAGCATTGTTTGTTATCTGTGGTGCTTTTTAAGGCTGGTACCTTCTGAGGTTGGTAGCTCCTGAGGAATCCTCTCCCTCCTCCATCTGGCAGCACTGACGGAAAGATGTACGTAACTCTTGGGTATCATTTCTGAGACTTGGAGAGCAGTGAAATTCTGATGACCGGTCAAACAGACACCGGCCTGATGCGGTTCTGGGTCTGAGATCTGCCTACTCAGCATCACGGCATTTGTGCGGTTTCCAAGCTGGAGACAAAGTGAGATGTTTGCCAGACATCACGGAGGGGAGCGGATGGCGTGAGGAACATTGCGGGAGATGCAGGAGCTGGTTGCCAAACCTGCCTGCACGCTGCTTCTGGACAAAGGAGCTTGGATGAGTTTGGGAAGCCTTTTTGAACTGCTTAGCTCAGGCATATTCAGATTTAGCATCCTTTAAAAAAGTCGTTTTCTATCCAACATGGAACAATAATGTTTTTATTAGCAGCGTGTGCTTTTAATAGTGTTTCATCATCACTTTTACTGTGGGAAATGAGAGAGCGAGCTGCTGGCCTGGCAAAAAACCGGAGATCGACTTTCTCTAGTTTTTTGTTCCTCTTGTCCTGTTGCATCTTCCTGGGGAGAAGAGATCGCCTCCTACCTTGCTCCAGCAAGTCCAGATCCTTCTGTGGAGCCTCCTGACCCCCAGCAGATCAACACTCATACCCAAGTGGGTGTTGTCTGCAAACTGACCGAGGGTGAACCAAGACCTGGGAGTTAAAATGGGACAAATTCAAATGATAAGTGAGACACTTGAAGTGAGGTTCTCTTAACAGCCGCCTTCCTCCTTGTACGTTATCCTTAGTTCAAAGCCAAGTTCTTAGAATTAATAAATCACTAATTGAACGATCTTTGAGTTGAACAGGTGAGAAAATTAATTTCTCCAACTGAGCAACTGTTTTGTGTTCCTTTCCCAGCCGGTGAGCGGTTGTGACTTCCCGTAGGGGTGTTCTCGGCTCGCTGTCCTTAGCCATCGGCTGCATTTCCACCCCTAGCTTACCTGCTTATGTGTTATTCCACGGAACTGGCTTCTGTGGAATCTCATCTCGAGGGATTCTGTAAATTTAAAAAAAGAAAAATTCTGAAGGGTGAAACTTTCCTTTGCTGACTAGAGTCCTGAATTTGAGTCACTTGCCATTCAGTGTGAAATCCTTGAATCATAAGCAGGAATCTGAAATGATTATTTACAGCAAATGGAACTGGAAGTGCTTCAGTTGACCATATTTAAACCTTCAAGATGTCTCATTTTGCATGGAGTTTCAACTCTTACTTCCCATTTATACTTAAATAAAATCAGATGGAGGTTTTTGGTTCTCCAGAAGTATTTTCTCAAGCGAAGCCCCCCCATCCACCTGCGCGCTGAAGCTGCTTATGTTGTTTATTTTGCAACACGCCATAAATACCAATCTGCCAGCCTTAAATCCTCTGTGTGTGACTGCGGGAATAAATTTTCTGGGCTGTGTGGTGGAATGAAGCGCTCATCGAGGGTGAGTGCTCCGTGCTGAGCAGTTGAACCCTTGCCTTTTTCCATTAACCCAGGTACCTCCTTTGCTTTTCAAACAATTACCTGGAGGGGTTTTTTTAAGGCTGATGCATTCAATGCTATAAATTAAAGCTCGTTCAGCAGTGTTGTGGGTGATGAAGCAATAAGACCTTTTGTTTTTCTTCTGTAAACCAGGAGGTTTTATGCTCTGGGTGATAGAAAGCAAGAAAAACTTACTCAGGATTAAAGTATGCAGGAAAAAAGATCTCTTTTCTACTCCCATTGTGGGTGATGAAGCAATAAGACCTCTTGTTTTTCTTCTGTAAACCAGGAGGTTTTGTGCTCTGGGTGATAGAAAGCAAGAAAAACTCACTCAGGATTAAGGTATGCAGGAAAAAAGATCTCTTTTCTACTCCCTAGCCCCTCTCTCTCATTTGAATAGTTTATGTGGTTACAGAACATGAGTGCTCAGTGAAAAAAAGTGTCTCTACTCAGTGTCGTGTAGAAATAACACTTAAAGCACAAGTATCATAATCTGAAAAGCTCT
>NW_010413583.1:20161-23888 GCF_000710305.1 Buceros rhinoceros silvestris
AAACCTGATTCGCTGCTGGTAGCTTCAGTCCTTGGTAGATCAACGTGGTCCTTGTTGTACCCTCCTGGAATTCTTCAAGTGAAGTTAAACAATGGCCTTTACATTAATTCTTCAGCGTTCCGGTCTCCTAGCAACAGAGCTGCCTTTAAATGGCCAGTGGAAGGTCTGCATCCCAGATGCTTTAAATAACTGTAATTCTTCTTGGGCTTGTGCAGAGAAGGGTTTGATTTCCCAGGGAAGGGTTTGATTTCCCAGGGAAGGGGGTGGTATTTGCTCAGCCTCTTGTCAGGATAAACCAATGGCATTAACATAAATACGTTATTTTGGGGTCAAATGCTTTCCGGAGAAAGTTGCTCACTTCATATCCCCCTGGGGAACGGGAGGGTGGTGGTTTGACTGACGAAAGGTCATTTTCTGTTGGTGACAGAAGAAGGTGTGCTGGCAGCAGCGGGACCTGGCCGGTGTGTCACTGATACAGGTGTGCTGCCTGGAATTGGGGTTATTCAGAGCTTTCTGTCGCAAGGTTCGGGGGGTTTTGTATTACTTGCAGTCTGTTAAACTCTTCACTGTGTGGTTTATGCTTCTCTCCGTTGTTTTTTTTTTTTAACGTTGACCAGTTTAAATATAATTTTCACACAATCTCGGTAACAAACCTCTGTAGGATGCCACTGAAAAGTCTGATTCAGGTCTTTTTGCTGATTTAAACTGGGGTAAAACCCAAGTAATTCTTGGTACTCCCCCCCACCACTTACTCTTGGAGACTAATTCTTGTGAAGTAGATGCATGAGACTATAATCAAATACGATTTGTGTCGTGTAAGGTCACGATTCTGAAGGAGCTCTGGGGTTTTGGTGCTGCAGCTGCTGTCATGAGCAGCATGTATGGCTCTGAAGTAGGAGGAGGGTCTTCCACCTGCCTGAGTTCTTTATTTTTCCTCATATTACGTAAAGCTATTCTGAAAATTCTGTTTATTTTGAAGGTTTAATAATTAATTTCACAGGGCTAAGAAATGTAGTAGTTTGGTAACCTTCAAGTAAGGTGATACAGATGCAGGAGAGCAATTAATGTCGTAGTCTATTTGCTCCCACTGCTGGTTTTAGGTTCTCTTTGTAATGGAATTAAGCTCTTAATGCTGATGCTGTGTGAGCTCATGGTGATACTGGATGGACAGTGAAACTTCTTGGTCTCTCTGTAGACTGACCAGGTCCCATGTTCCAGTTTTATGCTGCGGCTTCACTGTTGAAATCAGTCTCCTGGAAAAAATGTAATTTCTCCATTAGAGAAAGGAGGTTGGCTCACAACATACAACACTTTTGCGGTCGTATGGAAGCCGTAAGAGCTTTGTATTAGATAACTACCTCATAAATCAGTCCAATAGAACAAAGGCCTCAAAACCAAAATCTTCCTGACACCTCTTCATCGCTATTTTCAGTGATATATGACCTGTGCCATTAGTCAAAGTGCAGAAAGTCTTTGGAGATGGTGCTGGTGAAATTCTACTGCTCATCTCCATCATGCAAAACAACCCCAACGCACTCAGGATGCAAAGGTGCAGCTATAAATAAACGAGGAAACAGCTGCCAAGGGGCTGCTTGCTTGGCATCGCGTGCTAATTAAATTCGCTGACCCGCTGTGGTTGGCAGGTACGTGGCCGGGGCGTTACCTGGGAGCTCTGGCCAGCTCCTGGTGAGCGGGGAGTGTGGAGGAGGCAATGGATGTGTTTGAGTGCTGAAATCAGTAATATTTGTAGTGACGTGCTCATTGGCAAAGGGAAAAAGCGTAGAGAGAGAGAAGTTGATGAATCGGGATGTTTCTTAATCAGGATGTTCCATAGTGCGGTTATTTCTCAAATACTGTTAGATGTATGTTGATACCCTTCACCAAGCTGGTTTTTGATCTAGGAGGGGGAAGAAAAAGGCAATTTGTTGACATTACAGCGATTAAAATACTTGCCTCTGAGAACACAAATGTAATGACATTAAGTGTAATTACATATAATTAATTCTACACAATATTTAAATGGTTGCGCTGAATCGTGCAGCGTTGGGCTGCTGTACGTCGTGTTAATGGTTGGAGCAGATGTGCAGGAAGGAGCCTGGAAGTCATCCAGAAGTTGGCAGTTATTAACTGGGTGATCCGATAGTGATTTATTCTAACACTGGTTAACGTCCCTGCAGAAACCTCTGTGCGCTCGTGGAGAGCGATGCACAGGTCGAGAGGGAGAATTCCCGGGAACGATTTTGGTTGTTAGCTCATAATTGACATCAGTGAGATCACATTCCCACGAGCTGATCCCCCTTTGCCAGTGCTTGGTGTTCCCTTGTCGTCGGATCCCTGTCAAATGAGATTGTTCATATCGCAGCATAATCTGCCACATAATACCCAGCGACAGAGTATTAATCCTTTTTGAAGGTGCTGAGAGTTTAGGTGACTTCTGTGTTGTTGGAGCTCTGTTTAGAGCCCTGCCACTTGGTGCCAGAAGACTTGGAGCTTCTGGAAAGCAGCCATGGCTGGCCACAATTTTCAGTGCCCTCTCTTCTCTTTAGAGTTTAATGGACTCTTGGTGTCATCCTGCTCCTCTTTTTATTTTTTCCTGAGCCTCCAGGATGCTGGGAGGAGCATGAAAAAATGGCTTTTTTCTTCCTTTAAAACGGGGAGAAAAAAAGCCTGCTCGGTGTTGGTCTCAAATCCATTATGGTCCCTTAGCAGTGCTGGGTTAGTGCTTGGACTTGATCTTCAAGGTCTTCTCCAACCTAAATGAACCTGTGAGTCCATGATGGATGGACAGAGAGGCTGCTACCGGGGAAGCTGCTCAGTCCCTGGTGTGGGCAACACGGGGTGCAGTCCTGTTTGGCTCTGCCAGTAGCGCGTATCCTTGGCTCTGCAGCTTTGAAGGCTGGCCAGCAGCGGGTAGAGCTCACGTCTGAGGTTCAGCTTAACGCTGAGCACTGGGGTCACAATTGTTTTGGTTGGAAGAGACTTTTAAGACCATTGAGTCCAACCAGTAACAGCACTGCCAGGTTGCCACCAAATCATGTCTCTATCCCAGCCTGCCATGCTGGTTTTTCTTCCACAGCGGCTTTTGAAACACCGAGAAGTTCCTTGGAGCTGTTACTGTTACCAAAGGTGGATGTGGAGAAATGAAACTGGAATATCCCCTGCAGCGATTTGTCTGGCCCTGGCATCCAGGGGATTTCAGAGTTCCCTGCTGATAGCAGACTCCCCCGTCAGGGTGGCTCAGAGGATGATTGGAGCAGGTCCGTAAGGCTGAGATTTGGCCCTGTGACAGCCGTAGCCTTCGCCTGTCCTGAGAGAGATCTCATTTGTGGTCCACTCTCCATCACCCTTTCTCAGCTGGGTTTCTCTGAGTGCAAAGTAGCCTGTTCTGAAAACCAAATTAAAGCACTGACGTGGTGTTGGATGCTCACTGGTGTCCAGGCCATTCTGGAAAGTGAAAACCAGGCAAAAACCCCCAAATGCAAGAACACGAGCCTAGAGTTTGCATTTTTTGCCTGTACAGGAAGAGATCACATTAACTATATAGCTGGAGAACTTCGAACTTCTTTCCAGTCAAGTGGTCTTGGAAAAGGTTATTTTCAAACTGATTTGTGGATTTTTCTGATGCGTTTCAAGCAGCTGCCCCAGTGAAATGAATGAATTTGACTCCTTGGTTCAGAAGGGGTTGATTTAGGCTAACTTGTGATACTGGGATTCTTGAGATTTTTTT
>NW_010413584.1:0-6168 GCF_000710305.1 Buceros rhinoceros silvestris
ATTTATATATTTATATATAAAAAGTAAATAAAGATCCCAGCTCTTGCACGAATATTGGGCAATTGAAAAATGCAGCAAAAGCAAGCGATATTGGAGTAAAAGGATGCGCCAGGCAAGGAGGAAAAGGTCTTGTCAGAAGGTGGGGAAGGAGGCGAAGGGAAAAATAAGCACTTAGACACGCACTCCAGGTTTGTTACACCTCCCTGGGAAGAAGGACCTGCTCCTGAACAGACCCTCTAATGCCACGACCTGGGGTGGGCAGAATCACAGGGAACTCAGGACACCACCCTTGAGGCACGGCGATCTGTTTCTGCCAGGAGGACCCCAGGAAGGTGATCACCTCCAAACACTGGGAGCTGCCAAAACCTCCTCTACAAAGAGGGGCTGGGAAAGGGAGTGAAATCCCTAGGAAGACTCAGCTCAGAGACAGCTCCTACCTGGTAAAAAGCAGGATTGTGGTTAGGTTTTTTTTTGTTTTGTTTTGTTTCATTTATTTCATAAAATCTCCCTGGGAACTTCGGTAAGGGGAGATGCAAAGAAATGCTCCCTTTCTCTTCCGAGAACAGAATTGAAGCAGTGGCTCACCACAGCTGGGCCTGCTCGCCACGCTATTTCTCTGTTTTCCATCCCAAAAGGAGCTTGCATCTCATTAGCTTCACGCCTCCCCCGTCCCGCTCTGCTCAGCGAGGAGAGAAGAGAGCACAAGACAGGAGGCTGCCGCTCCAAGCTGGAGGCCGTGGGAAGCACTGACTGAGCTCGATGGGCAGAGAGAGGAGAAGTTCCCAAGAGCATCTGAGGCTATGGGAGGACTGCAAAGCCAAGGGCACCAGAGAAGTCCAGACAAGAAAAGCTGTCCTAACGTCCCCTGCCTGCTACCTTCTGTTCAGACACCAACATCTGGTGGCTTCCCCCTTCCCTGCAGTCACTCCCACGCACCAGATGAACACCCAGAGAGACATCTTGGATGGGGAAACCAGCCCACAAGAGCTGCTGCCTTTTTGCTCTGAAGAAATTTTCAGGCAACTCTTCCCCACCACTCCACAGGAAAATGGAGCAGAAGGTAATCGAGCACAGTCCCATCCAGGAGATTCCTCCCCACTCCAAACCTTCCAGAAGAGGGTATGCCTCACTCTGCAACACCTTCAGAGCACAAGGCAACGCTCTCATCTGCCTATGAAGATCCCCCGCTAGTGTCAGAGATGAGATGCTGGACTACACAGAGATGGGACTCGGTTCTGTCCTGATGCAGTGAATCCCATATGGAAAAATGCCACTCTCCACCTGACGCTGGAAGAAGCTAAGAGACCTGACAGAGGGAAGGTGTATCTGCTTCCCGGGAGATAAGCTCACCATGTTTAATCCTCCTTGGATATCGGGGAGGGAGAAGAGAAAAGACAGGTGACTTGGCAGGAAAGGTACATGCCAACCCCAAATCTTAGCAGCTTGCTGTGCATGCAAAGTAAGTCAACTGTTTCCATGTTGGTGGCCCGATCCGCGTCCTGGCAGAACGTGACTGGCCATTTCTGAGGGCCGCTCAGCCATAAAACCACTTGGAGACTCCACCTTAGCTCACAGGAGAGGTATGGGAGGGAAGGGAACTCACTCCAACACTTGGGAGGCAAGGACGGGAAAGGTTTGTAGACAGGGTTCCTCCAACATGCAGCTTGCCTTTTCAGCTCAGAGATCGCTGCTTAGTCCCAGAATGCCTTTCCCTCCAGTTCAAGCAAGCCAAACACCATCCCAGACACACATGCTTCGATACTACAAAATACTCTTTTCTCTAAGACCATCTAATACCACTACAGTTTGTGCAATCACTGCATTTATTATTCATTTTTAAACTCTCTCTCTCGCTCTCTCCCTGTAGAAATTTTTTTTAAACTTTTCTTTTTTTATGCAAAACTAATCATTTCACTTTTTCCACTCCATCATAAAATCTCCTCTAAAAACACAACGACAAGAGAACAAACATGGCACAGACACAGAGAGTATTTCCCTGGTTTTGCTTTTTTTTTTTCCTAGGAGTTAGGGGGAAGGGAAGGGGATACTTTCAAATAAACTCCTCCCTCAATCCCATGCCCTTTTTAAAGGGCATGGATGGATCTTCTTTCCCATCTCCATTAAGGAGCAAGAGCAAAAATTCAGAAGGAGGAGCGTAACCCACGTGAATACGAAGGTAGGTTAGTCAGCCTCAAGTGGCTCATCCACCTGAAGGAACTTGAGTCTGCTGCTGTGTTCAAGTTAGCAAACCTCTAACTCAAAACAGCACAGGATCCTCATTTTGGATCCAGAGGTTCAGGGTTTGGTTCCCACCTGGTGACCCACCCAGGGAGAGATTTGTCACGCAAGCAGTCAAGCTGTGTCTGCAAGCCGGATCATAATCCTTTCTTCCTCCACAAAGAGGATCTACCGCACGAGTTCCTCTGCCGCAACAAGTCCCATCATCCCCTCACCACAGGAAGAAGGTCCTCACGGAGTATCCCTACAATGACCCACTATTTTGCTCTTCACAGATAGTCCCCTTGCTTGTCACTCTGGAGAAAGGCAAAACCCCTTTGATTAAACAATTCCTGCCCCTTGCCCCCAAAGAACACCATACAAGAGACACTGGGGAAAAGAATTCTGCCAAGCGAACACATCTTGGCCAAAACACATCAAGAGTTTCCTATTAAAGTTCCCTTTTATCTCCCACTTAAACGCCTCAATTTTTTTTTTGTCCAGAACCTCAATACCACGAAGCAAAACACATCACCACATACACACCAAACAGTAACTTAACAACCTAAAGTGACTGGCCAGTTTGCATCCACCCCACAAAGAAGCTCCTCTTATCTCACAGCCACAGAACAGTTCTTGTTGAGAATGGGGCGGGGGGGTGGGGGTGGGAAGGGAACGGAAGAATCTCCTCGCTATTTCCCTAAGAGCTTTTCCCTATGCCTACAAACTGCTCATCTTTGAAGCTGCAGTCAGATGGATAGGCTATGCTAAAATGAGGGATCCCTGGGTGTGCCAGGCACAGGAAAGATGCAAAACAAATCAAGACACGAAAAATACAGGCAGGTATTAATACAGACACGCACACAAGTCCAACAAGTTATAGGAAGCCTTAGCTTGGTGAATGGATTGGGGAAGTCTCTTTCCTCCTGCCCCTAGCTTCAGCTGTGAATGCAACCACATCCCCAAAGAGTCCACTAAGCTCTTTGACCAAGGAAAGAAAAAGAAAGAGGTGAACAAAGGGTGGTGCTAACAGCACCTGGAATCCCCCTCAGACGGTCTGCACAGACACCCAACCACAAATGGTGTAATTCACCGTGCCCCACGGCTTTGAATGCCACCTGCTGCTGTGAGGCAAGGCTTGTGGGAAGGGCATCAAAGATTTTGTTACACCAACCAAGGCGCTGGAGGTGGGGAAAAGACAAGCTCTGGGCGCAGAAGCCCTAATTAAGGCCAGAAGCTGGTCTGTCCCTCTACTGCCCCAACAATGCCCCTTGGGCAGACAAATATCACCTCTCCCACAAGCTGCCTCCCTTCTACCGTCAGACCACTGCAACCACAAAACCGCTACTCCACATAAGAGCGCTCCTCGGAGCCAGCAGCTCCTGAGCATCCTCACATGGAAGCACCAGAGGGGCCAATTCCACTCGCGTTCACCCGCCCAGGGCAGGTTTGTAGGTGAGCCCTGGCACGAGGAATTTTTTCCACCCTTTACACCTCTGCAGCATGTTATGTAGAAGTGGCACACCTCCGCCCCAAGGACAGGGCTGACAGTGTGAGGCTCTCCCACTGATTGATCAGCACCTCTTTTCCTTGCCCTACAGGCTGAGTTCTGAGCAAGTAGGGAGAAAAGGGAGAGCAAAGGAATGGCATCTCACTGTGAGTCTTAGGAACCACACAGAAATGGAGCAAGCCAGAAATGGCAGGTGAAAAAGAGCTTATTTTGGATGTGAACAAAGGTAGTCAGGGAGAGAGGGAGCTGTGGGTAAAGAACAGCAAGCTGTAGTTTTGCTCGCTTCTACTTGCTACTGGTGAAGAAAAGGAATTTCTAGATCAGCTCACAGGAGCTCTGGGGAAGAGATCCAGCACACATGCATACGATGTGAGAGAGACAGTTACTTCTTATTAGCACCTTTGGTTGACAGTTGTAAGGGCTCTTTCAGATGCTGAAAAGACAGAGGGGAACCCTCTTCCAGGCCATCCACCACAGGGAAAGGAGAGCAGGTGAGATTAAAGGAAGCAGGAAGAACAAATGACTCGCCTTAGCATCCATCCTTCCCTCCTTCTGAGGGAGTGGCAGGAAGCAAAAAGGGTTGGGAGAAGCTGACAATGCAAGGTGGGAGACCAGCCTCACCCGGCTGGGACAGCGTAACACTGTTAGCGTTACCTTCCCCCAAACTGAAGGATGGATGCACTGCCCACTCCCACTTCCACCATGGAAGGGTTGGGGAAGGACATTTCATGCCCTTTCCCCCAGGCAAGTGCAAGTGATGAACACCAGGAGGAAGATCTGGGCCAGACGCAGACTCCTCTTTTCTTCCTTTCCCCCTGCAGAACTGAGTAAGCTGGAAGATGCGGAGGAGGAGGGACCAGGGCACCTGAAAAGGCCCATACAACTGCCAAGCTAGCACCAATAGTCAAAGGAAAGGGAAAGCCAATACGGGGTGTGTGCTGCATAGGGCACCCCCCACCACCGCAGCTTTGTCTGAAGCACCTTCCAGACATGACGCTTCACCTGCCCCCCTCGGTCTGGGGACATCTGGATCAGCAACTGCCATGAGGACGGCAGAGGAGAGGGTGGATCCAGGCCACAGGCGAAGGAGGGGAAGGATGGCAGGATCAAAGTCATGGCAAGGGGGAAACACAGGAATGGAAGAGACTGCATGCACATTGTGGGAGAAGGCTTTGCGGGGGAGCATGGGCGAGGGCTCCAGTCCTCTTACATCCTCCCCTCAAGGGTCTGGAGCTCCTCTTCAGTTTTTGTCAAAGATGGAAGGGGACGGAGGAGGAAAAGTACCACCACCCCCACAGGCACACAAACACACGCTCACCCATCCCTCATGCCCAAAGGCTCCACCACCCGTTGGACAACACCACATTCAAGGACAAACAACCACTCCCCAGCCCCATCACGACCCTCCCTGCCTCCTCCCAGCAGCAGCAGCACCCAGAAACGGTGAGTGCCCCCACTCCCCACTACTGACACGCTCCAGCCTCCAGGCAAGAGGGAGTGGGCACGGGAAAGGAGGAGGAAGGGTGGCAGTGAGGGCAGAGGGACAGCCAAGGGGAGAAGGAGAGAACTAAGGACAGCCATTCGCACCACGACTTCTCGCAGGTAGAGCTCCCCCCAGCCCCTGGAGCAGGGGGACCTGGCTGCTCACTTGCTGCCTCCTCCACCACCACCACTGCCTGCTGCCACCTTCTCAAAATCCTCCGCGTTGCAGAACTCCTTGATGGTGACGGTGAGGAGGTTGCTGGTGACATCCGTGACCACTACGTTGGAGCAAGGGGACATCTCGGGACGCCAATCGCCGGCTTCCTGCTCTGGGTCAGAAGAGGAGAGGGACAAGGAGGGTGTCTGCCCCCCACTGCACCCTCCTGGGGGAGAACGCTTGCTGGTGGCGGCCGACTCGGGTGGGATCGAGAGGTCAAGGACTTCTGACTCACGCCAGTCGGGGATCGCTGGGCTCAGGGTCTCAGGGAGCAGCTTCGGAGGGGAATCATCTGGGTCAGAGGAGGAATGGG
The DNA here is from genome assembly GCF_000710305.1 of Buceros rhinoceros silvestris. NCBI lineage: Eukaryota > Metazoa > Chordata > Aves > Bucerotiformes > Bucerotidae > Buceros > Buceros rhinoceros. The sequence continues at coordinate 5,740 of NW_010413584.1, forward strand.
GAGCAGGCGATGGGCAGCCGGAGGAGCTGGAGCTAGGGGCATCATAGGGAGTGGAGCCCATAATGAGCCCACAGGAAGCTGCCTGGGAGCCTTCGGCCTCTCCTTTGCCCTCCAGAGAGGGGGCAGGTGCAGCGGACGGCTTATTGTAGAGTGAAAAGGTGCCGAATTTCATGTGGCGGATCTGGGTGCGGAGGACGCTCTCGCTGAACTTTTTGCTCTTGCCAATGACGCGGTTTCGGGATGGGATCTTGGGCCGAGCCAGGCCCCCAGCCCCACTGGCTGGCTTCCCACCTTTGTCAATGACTTTGAGGTTGAGGATGATGCGGCTGCGCTTGGGCTCGCGGGGTTTCACCTTACGGTTAATGATGCGGACGGTCCCCGAGAAGGGTGAGGCAGGAGGACGGAGGGCCGCCCCAACACCCACCACCC
>NW_010413584.1:6197-13934 GCF_000710305.1 Buceros rhinoceros silvestris
TAATGATGCGGACGGTCTCCGAGAAGGGTGAGACAGGAGGACGGATGCCAGCCCCACCACCCACACTCCCACCATTCTGGGGATCTGGACGAGGCAGGGGGCGTCGGGACATGCGGTGGCATCGCCTGATGTCTTTCTTGAGCCGGTGCACTGCAGCGCTGGAGTGGAGTTTGGGAGAGGAGGTGCTAGAACCAGGCTTGACAGAAAAGTGTACATCCCCAATGTGAAGGGCCTCCGCTTGGGCCCGAGCCTGCGGTGGTGGGGAGAGAGAAAAAAAACAGGGTCAGAGATGCAGCCTAGGTGCAGACAAATCCCAAATCGGGCACTGCTCACCTCAGAACAAGCACTTACCAGTAACACCACTTCACATTTATACCCACATCAGTGACAAGCACACGTACATGCCTATGGACAACGGATAGCTATGGCATAGCCCCCATACAGTGGGGCACGGGGCACTGTCTATATCCTTTTTGAGCAGCTGCTTACTCCCCAGGCACATGCTTTCCCCAGGAGGGGAAAATGCTTTCCCAGGAGGAAACTGCCACCCTTCAGCCACGTTTCAGGGTTACAGTTAATGGTTTCCAAGGCCACCCTTAGTCATCGTCAGCCAAGGCACACAACCCTCCACTGCTGGCCAAACAACCAAGCATCCTCCTAGGCATTGGGGCCATTACTGTTGAGTTAGCATCCAAAATTACATCCTAGCCCTAAGGCAAGGGACTGTATCAGGTCTCCTATGGAATGAAAACAAGGGCGAGAGGAAGAGTAACGCATACTCTCCCACAACCAGACTCATCTGCTCTGAAAAGCATGGTAGAAGGGGGTTTTGAGGAACACAGATAGAAGTGAGCGAGGGTGGTCTGATAGAGCTGTCTTACCTAAACACAAGAAATGCAGAGACCTGAAGCTTAATCTTATCTAGAGACCATGAGCAAGTTGTTTATCCTTACTGTGCTGTGGAAGCAAGGTCCAGTGTTTAAAGCCGGAGACTGGCCAGCTGGACTACAAGTCAAGTGTAACTGCATTTCTGAAGAAGAGATTGCCTTGTCTTTTTTAGCACCACACTTGTTCAAAGCCTACTAATGAAAGAGAGATGGAACAGCACCAGTTCAGCTGCTCAGTGCCAGCCATCCCCAAGAGCCAGGGCAGGGGAAAAAGACTTTTAAGCTCTTCTGATGCTTGAAGATAGAGCCAAAACCTGCCCTGTTCATGCACAGTAACATTTTCTGTCAGCAGAAACAACAGTTTCATTAGTAAGCTGAGGCAGTCTGATCCAAAGACCCTGTGGGCGTGGAATTCTAGAATGTGTCCTTACATCATACCTTGTCAGAGCACAGTTGCTTGCAGAGCTCAGCTTCCCATCTGCACCCCACTCCCTGCCCAAGGAAACCCCCTTCCTAATTCCCTCGCAGAAGCTGTCATAGGCAGAAGTCACCCAGGCCTGGTGGGGACAGGCAAGCCCCTCTCTGCCTGCCCATCTTGTGAGCATCTTCCCCCACCTCGTGGGCACAACGAGAACTGCAGAGCCAGAGGACAGCTGCTTTTCCTCCACAACTTTTCCATCCCATTGCTCCCTAGCACAGGCCAAGATCAGGATGGCTTCTTGCCAGCTAAGAGCTTAAGCACTCCAACACCATCTCCTTTGTCACCCTGCAGGCTGTGCCTCCTACCAGAGAAACGCCTGGGGAAAAAAATGTGCATGTAAAGGCAGGGAACTAACAGATCTAAGCGTGGGGCCCAGGCCAACTCTTGCACAATAAGCTCAAAGCCCTGCCCTACATCCCCAGCTTTGCTGTCACCCAGTGCCCCTCTTCTCTTACCGAGATCCCCATGGGAACCACAGAAGACCCTAAACGAGCAGAGAACAGAGATGCTAAGACATTTAGTTCCTCCCTGGCTAATGCAGGGTGATCATGCCCTTCAGTACGACTTGTATCCTTGCTTTAGAAGGGCTGCAAAGATAATGCCTCCTTCCCCAGCTGTAGGTGAAAACACAGACTGAAGGCTTGTCTGAACCAGGGACACTAGACTTTGTCTTAGTGTCTTAGCTGACCGACAAAGAAACAGGGACAAGTAACACCACTATCGAGGCAGGCACAGACGCTCTCCACATTAACCCTGGGCTGTACAAGGCTGTTTCACCTCATCAGAGGGAAGCATCCACAGCATACACAAACCACAATGCTTCCTGCTGGAGCGGGAAGCATTCCAGTGTCCAGCTAGTTTCTCTTTGCTCAGCCTCGTGCATTACTCCATGCCCCACACTGACCAGTAAATGGTTAGGCACAGCTCCTGTCCCAGGCACCCTGCAGGCTGGAGCACAGCAGCAGCACCAGACAAACTCCCTGTACCATGTATCAACTCTCCCAATGACCCACAACTCGGACACTGCAGACCCCATCAGGAGGTCACAGGCACAGCCAGATGCATGTCAAGGGCTGTGCTTGTTTCCTCTCTTCACAGGTCCTTCTGAAGCAGAGGGCGGACACTGGGACAAGCTACAAGTTTGCTTTCTGACACTACACGCCAGCAAAGCCTGTATTAACAAAGTGCAACACAATGTCCTGTTCCCAAATGCAGGACAGGGAAGCCAGGCAGAGGGTACAGGCAGATGTGCCAGTAAAAATACTTGATTCACAGCTTCAGCAGATAGACACGGGAATCCTTCAGGGCCTCTCCCGCTGCCAGCACCGCTCATCTTCTAGATTAATTCCCTATCCTGTAACCATGCCTTGGCCTGAGCAGCTTTGTCCCCTCTGTGCCACTCTTCTCGGAGCAGTCTAATTGCCGCCCGCGCATAGTGCTGCCTTCCTTCACCTGCGTGAGAAAAGCAGCAGCCTCCCCCGAGGCTGGGGGAAGCAATCACAAACACCCACAGCTGCCTTATACACCCCAAAATTCCTCAGCAAAGCTTCCCATCACCCATATTAAATGAAAAGTGATAATGCTGGGACAGTCACTGCCCAGCTGCTTCCCACAGTCCTGCTGATTTTATTTTCTTAGCCTGGGCACATTAATCAGCTTCTGTCCTGTTCCGACAGAGAGCTGCCTTCTGCTTACACAGTGGCTAGCACAGAGCTGTGGTCCATGGCTAGGACTCTTCCAGAACCACAAGGGTCTCTTTTACTTGCTCTGTGTCTGCATTTCCAGTTACTTCTGGGACAATTCCTCAAGGCTGAAGCTGTTTCTAACTCATGTTTCAGCTCTCTGCATTTATTAAATTCCAGTTTTGGTAGACTACACACACTCTTTGGCCATATCATTAAGAAAGAGGGTAAACTGGAATCCAACAGTCCTCCCCTCTGGTGCCACACTGCTATCCCCTGTGACCAGCTTCAAGACGAGCTCCAAAGAGCAATATGCAAATATTCAACTTACCTTGAACTTGTTTTTCCAGGTAAGGTTTCAGGAAAAATAGTATCAGATGCTTTATCTAAGACCAGCCCTGAGAAGCCCTCTCACTTGCAAAGCTCAGTATTCCTACCACAGGATCAGGTTTATTCAGGCATCAGCTATACAAACTCGAGTCTCTTCCCTGCAGTGGATAGCACATTTTCTGGGCTCTCCTCCTCCTCCTTCCAACTTTAAGTAACTTGCTACCTTGGATTTGTAGAGGACTGAGCATTCAGTTTTGTCTGTTGGAGAAGGACTTCTCCCTGCTACAGATCCGTTACTTGATCACACTCACGAGCCATATAGGCATAAGGTCTTTGAAAAACAAACACGTTTAATCCTTTCAGCTGTGTCACCACAGTTTGCTACTTAACTCAGAAGTTTTCCAAATGGAAACCACCTCTCTGCTTTTGCTGTTTTCACCCGCAGGATTTGCTCACTGCTGAAGAGGTACTCAGCATGTATAAGAAGTAATTCACTCTCTGCTTACAGCTCAGCCTACATCAGGATGCAGCTTCTGGAGGCTTGCTGCAGTGCTCTGTCACGAGAGCAAGCCAACTGCTAGGATTGCTTCCCTTCCCCCCCTTCTCTTTTGGGATATGTATCACCTTTATTTAGCTTGCACAGCTCTCCCTCATCGCCCCTGGGAACTAGTATATCTCCCCTATTCCCTACTATTTCTGAATAAATGTCCCTTGAGGCCCACCAAGCATATTTGTTCATTCATTCCCTCAACGCACTGAGGCACACAAGCACGTACATGGACACGTGCTTAGAAAAGCCTCTCTTACCTGATTTGTATCAAAACCTCTGCAATTTGGAAGAAAAAAAAAAAAGACAAAAGAAAGAGACCTTGTAAGGCAACGGATTTCTAGTTAATTATTTCAAAATCAAGCCATTTCCAGTAGCGCTGCTGCACCATAGCAGCGCTACTCTCTCATAAATTACTGGTTCTGCTTTGTCTTTTATTCTCCACCTGCATTCCCACAGTCCTTGCTCCAAACAGCATTCGCAAGAGCTCTTCTTTCGCCTTTTTGGCTGCCATTCTGCCTTTTTATTGACCTCTTTCTTCTGCAGTCTTCCAAGTGACAAGGCAACAGCAAGCCAGTTCATAGCGCAGTTCTCCCAAGCAACACTGCCATAAACTAAAGTTTCCCTACTGGATGGAGGACAAAATGCTACAAAGGGGAACGGTCTGTTTTCAAACCACTCGGGGATAATTTACGAACAGGGAGGAGATCAAAAGAAGCCAAACTCCATCTTTAGAGTTCAAGGAAGGGCAAAGTGACGGAACATCAAGCTGCTCAGCCCCTTCTTCCCTCTGTCTCCCACGAAGTCTCTCCTTTACTCTGCTCTCCCTCACTTCTTCCTTCCCATTAACCTTCTCCAGTCTTTTCACTGTAGTATTTACAGCCACCCTGACTAGGGGGCTTTGCCTGCCAGCCACCCACTGAGCCTGCAGACTGGGCTCTGTCTCTTAATAGCACTTGCTAGACTTTATTAGATTAGCTGGCGAGTTTTGCATTCCACACAGCAGAGTGCTGAGGGAAAAGCAAAATAAAAAGAGCGAACTGAGCAGGAGAAAAGAGGAAGATCACTACAGCACGCACTGTGTCTCTTCTTAACCTCACAGCAGCTTCCACCCTGACCTGCAGCTGAACGGCCTGTTCTCAAGGATGACTTCTGCCAGACACCTAAGTAGTAAGGTAAGAGCCTTATGTACAGCGCTGTCCATTTTGGACCAAGGACGCCGCTTTCCACGCACTAAGCACAAAGCTTGCGGCATACCAGCAGCCTCCCAAGAATTACAATCTCCCACCAAGCTTGATCTCAGCTGTGGGAAAGTTTGCCCCTAGTATGCAGAGGATAAAGACCCATTTCCTGCCCGACTTGGCAGTTGAAGTTTGCAGGGGTCACTTTCAACACCAGCCATCTTGACAGTGATATTACAAAGCCTGGCCTGTAATTTCCCTTTGCAGTCTGATCGAAAGGGCAAGTGTTAGACAGCTCTCGGCAAGAGGAGCCTGGCTTACAAAGGCAGCAGGTGGCTGAAGATGCAAAGATGGAGCTTTTCAAAGCTTTCCCAAAGGCGTGGGCCACTAACCTGCCAGAATGCTTTCTGCAAATCCCGCTGGGTGCCTATCTGCAGCTTTTGAGAACTAATCCCAGGATAAACCTAGCCCCAACTGCACACTGAAACACCCACACAAGCCAGGGGACTGAGTGGTGTATGGAGGCACTTATCCCAGTGCCTTACTGGAGGCTCAGAAGCCTAACATTAAGCACTGATACACATGAAAAATCCTGGCAAGCCACTGAGTCGAGGGCAGGCTAGTCTACCAATGCAGTCCTAGGCCGGACTCCCGCTCAAAACATCGCTGCATACAGGCCTAATCTGTTCAGTTAGCAGATCAAAAAGAATATTGTTCTAACTTCCAACTCCAAAGACTCCCTCTGGGATGTAAGAATCAAATTTCTTCCCCTGCTTCTGAAATTCTCACTGGCGAAAGATTCTGCAGCTGAAAGAACTGAAAACGTTAGCAATGTGCGAGGCAGAACCAAATCCTGCTCCTTCTGCAGCGGCACTGTTCTGCAGGGCTAGCAGAGGTCAAAACCACATCCTCAGCATATCAGAAGAATTGACTGGGAGATGCATACGACACAAACTATCATGCTGGACTCTGTCACGTTTCTAGCCACAGTTGTGTTGCTAGTGGTTTGCCTGAACAGAGCTCAAACAAGTTCAGATAGGGCTGGCTGAGATAAAGCTACTTCTCACTGCCTGGCCTGAGGTGTTATTTTTAGGGTAGGATCTGAAGTCAAGTAGAAAAACATCAAGTCAGAGCGCTAACAGCTTCACCAGCTCCGTTTCCCAGAGCTGCAAACCAAGCCGCTGTGGTAGCACTCTGCCCTGCCAGCCTCTCCCACAATGTGGCACCAGCCTTCAGTAGAGCTCATCTCGCTCCCTATCGTGATCCATCTTCTACAAAGCACCAAGCCAGCTCTGCAAACCTACAGGTTTTCAGTAGCGTTTGAGGAGCTGGCAGAAGGAAGGCGTGCCACAGAAACGTGTCAGGGACGTGATTCAAAGGATGTTGTTGAATAATTCAGGTTCCAAGCTTATGGGGGTTTTAAAGGGCAACGGGAGCAGAGGAGGAGTGAGTGGGTGGGTTTTGGTTTTGAGTTCGGGGGTTGGTTTTGGCTTTTTTAAATGAGTGAAAAAGGGGCAATGGATTTTGCCATATCACACTGAGATCCAAAAAGAAATGAAACTGGTTACACACAGTAACATTAAAAGCAGAGCATAAACACTCCTCTACCGCTCTGAACAATGTCAGGTGTTTGGAATACCAGTATTTTTTAATTCAAGCAGAGAACTATTTTAAGCTGGTGGTTTCCCTTTAAGCGTTCCTCTGCATTGTTGGAAACCTAAACACGAGGGTTTCATTTAATGCATGACTGCCGGAAAGAGAAAAACCAACTAGTCTAGTTTCCCTGAATAAAGTGTAGAGGTGGTACATATCAGTTATGTTTGTAGTTCTCAGTCTGCAGATACAGAAAACTGTTAGCAGGCAAGCAGGCAATGAGGAAGAAGGACAGTTCCGTCAGCAGGACTTTCCGAGGATTACCGCGGTCCCCTGGGTTTTACTTGGGGCATCAGAATACGCCGGTTTCTGCATTTCTTCTGTATACTTCGTTACGTCCTCTTAAAGCAGAGGAGAGGTGACACCCTACCCCTCAGCGCTCTTTCCGGTGCTCATACAGTTAAAGTGCTGCACTGACTTGAGTAAAGCTCCTACTGCTGTCAGGCAAAAGAAAGTATTAACCCGTTTCACAGATGGGGAAACATGCACAAAGGCTAAAGGACTTGCCCAAAGCCATAGGATGACTTGCTGATAGCGATGCCTTACCACAGGGTCCACCCTGGCTGCTCCACAACTTTACACTGGATCAAAACCAGGGAAGTTCTGAACTCGCTCATTTGTCTTAATTGTACAAAGGTATGTTGATTCCACATTCATTTAAAGTCTGAGATTGAGAGAGTTGGAGAGGAAGGGGGGAGCAAAGCAAGGAGTTTTGTCTGTAGATCAACAAATCCACAGAGCTCACATGGCAGTCATGCATCTACCAGACTTAGTTAAAAAAAATGAATTAAAAAAATTGCGGGGGGCCCTGCACTAGCAGGTACCTCATTCTTCACTGCAAGCAAGCAGAGATACTATGACTAACACCCTCTTGCAGAGATGCTGGGTCTGTCAGAGGGGAACTGGAAACTTCAGCTGCTATGCTACACAGAGGTGAAACACTTCTCTGCCTGCACCCCCCCCCACAACAACACCC
>NW_010413584.1:14051-14782 GCF_000710305.1 Buceros rhinoceros silvestris
CTCCCCGCGCCCCCCCCCCCCCCCAAAACCCCCCCAAAAACCCCAAAACCAAAGACAAAACAAGCCTGTAGATTACAGCTCAAAACATGAACCCTTCATGAAACTCCCGTGGAGCACCAACATCCTGATACACAATCAGAGAAGCACAAGTGGCAGCAGGATTCCCGCCACAGCTGCCCGATTGCTCAGCATGCTGCTAAGTTGCAGGGCACGGGGCTGGGTGGAATAGGCTGCTGAAGGAAGAGGGAGCAGGGCTGGCTAGCTCTCCACTGCGGCAGCAGAAGGCCATGAAGAGGGAGAGGATATTGGAAAAAGAGACTGCAACCTCACCGTGCACATCCGCATGTAGCGCCTGTCCTGCTGGGGCACCCGTCACACGCACACGCTTTCCCTTCACATGCTTCTTCGTCTCTGCCCCCCACCCCCTCCACTTTCCTGTCGGGTTGTCCCTGTGTTCCCAGAGGCAGGCAGAAGGCACGAGTCACTTGTTATTCCAGGCCTTCCAAGGGCACACACCAGCGAGGTTTGAGGGACATCTGGCTAGGCTTAAGTAATTTAAATAAGAGTTACCTTCAGGAGAAAAGTTTTAGGCTTAGGTCCTCTCTTCTTGGGTCCATACAGCTCACGTTCCCGTTCCCTTTAGGAAGTCAAATTTGTCAAGAAGTTAAAACTTTTACCAAATGGAGAAACAGAATCATACAAGTTTTGGTTTTTGTTTTTTTTTTTAAAGA
>NW_010413585.1:0-1024 GCF_000710305.1 Buceros rhinoceros silvestris
AGGCCTAAACCAAAAGCCTTGAATCAGAGTTTACTTATTGAGTGAACCCTCCGAACCTGCATATCTAAAGCCAAACGCCTCTGCATATCTAAAGCCAGGTATCTGGCATATCTAAAGCCAGGAAAACAGTAACACCTTAGACTGTCCCAGATCCTGGCCAGATCTGAGGCACATGCAGGTAGTCACGTAATCCTTTTTGATAAAGAATACAAAAGCAGGACACCTTTCACAGCGAAGTTGGAGACCTCACCTACGAGTGAATGCGCTGCATAGGAATTCCCAGTTGCCAAGAGGGTTCTGCAAATCCCTCACTGTGACCAAGTACCTCCGCTGATGTTCAGGATTTGGATGATGGTAACATATGAAAGGCAATTGGTGATATATCTTTCTTAATCACTATAGATATCTGTGTCAAACGGCCCCTTTAAACAGTTTGGTCTGAGATGGAACACGGAGCTTTGCAAGAAACCACTGGGCAGTGGGAGTTTTGGAAACTTTGCAATAAACAATAGATAGTGAACTTTTTGAGGAGAAGCAATAGCGTGGGGGTAGTGGACTAGTTGCAACCAAATGGACTCTCCCATGATGAACTTATAATCACGAGCCTTGGGTTCAGATGCCAAGGGATGGGAAAAGGAAAGGAGTTGCCACAACAGAGAGTTTTCCCACGTTCTCAAAACTCTTATCAAGGAAGAAGAGTAAACGACCACCAAACGGCGACCCCAGTAGTGACATTGGGCATGCTTATAATCGCGAGCCTTGGGTTCAGATGCCAAGGGATGGGAAAAGGAAAGGAGTTGCCATAACAGAGAGTTTTCCCACGTTCTCGAAACTCTTATCAAGGAAGAAGAGTAAACGACCACCAAACGGCGACCCCAGTAGTGACATTGGGCATGCGTGAAGTTACAGATCATGTAATTGAAAGGTGGAGTTTAGGGCAGTCCACACATAAGCACTGGCCATACGCTATCTGAGGGGTGGCTTTAACTCCTAGTATAAAAGTAGCGCTGTTTGGGCACAGAGA
>NW_010413585.1:1263-6364 GCF_000710305.1 Buceros rhinoceros silvestris
CGTTAACTCCCGACGCCTCACCTCAAAAACAATCCATGCTGGGGATGCTGCGGATTTCGGACATCAATCGCTAGCCTAGGGTTGGTCTGTATATGAACCAAGGTAACTTTCCCTTTCCCTTTTTCCCCTTAATTCATCACGATGAATTGAGCTTGGACAGGAGGGAACATTTATGCTTCCCTCAAACGTCCAGAGTGCACCACTAGTTGTCTTAATCATAGTAGCAGTAATTGTAGCTGTAATACTTTGGAAGCCTAAAGTCTAACAGTCTGTGTTTTATGTAACTCCAGGTTTAGTCTGTTTTTAGATCAAATAAACCCTGTTATACTTGTGTGCCTGTTTGTGTGCATGTCTGTGATTTTAGTCACCCTGGGATCCTTTGGACCTTACTGGAACAGTATCTCTCTGTAGTAATGATTAGGTACATTGCTTTGCTTGTTCTTTTTAAACTGCTTATTCTTTTTCCTGCTTTGAGCTGTGAATCTTCCATGTTGTGAAGGTGATGTAGGGTTAAATGGTAGTTTGATAGGGTGGCTGCTGTGGCCTTTATATTATTGTTGTGGGCAGATTTAATTTTTCAAAAAGCAATTTCAGAAGGTAGGTAACTATTTTTCAAAAGAGATTTAATGAACAAAGTAGTATACAAAATGGGTATAGAATGATGCACTAAGGAGAGAAGGACTATAGAGAGAGAAGGTATGCAGGAGAGAAATGAATGGTGATAAACATTGCTGAGTGGGAAAGCTACCTCAGGTCAGGAAAACTGCAGAGGTCTCTGGAAAGTGAGGGGGAAGATAGTTACAGAGGTACATGAAACCTGATCTGAGCAGAAGCATCCAGAAAAGTTTAGACACTGATGATCAAGTTGAACTGTCCTTATTTAACAAGTGAAAGGCATTACCCTGTGGATTTGTAAAGCCCATTCAATATACTCTGTGAATTTTCACAGAGATTCCACCGACCCTGGAATCACTGAAAGAGACAGTGGTTGCGTAGCATGAAATAGCAATAAGTCAAAATGTCATCAAGACTCTTGCCATTCATGATCCAAGAGGAAATTCAGAAGTCAAATCACTAAACATTATCAATCTAAAGGAAGTCTGTATCCAGGCCCGAACAAGATGCCTCTGGGTTTGCTTAGTCATAACAACAGAGGCTTTGCTTTCCTTATAAACTCTGCCATACCAATGCCCTTGTTGATCTTCATTTGAGGTGACAAGAATCAATGTTACTTCAGGTCACTGTAGTTTAGATTTTGCGGATCTTTGAAAATCTGAGTCTCAACTCAGGCAACAATGTTTGACGTATGTTCATCCCTAATGAAATCAAAACTGAGTTGAACTGATAAAGACTGACTCTAAATGAATCAGAAGCATAAATGTTTGGAGCGAGACATAATTATTGTTCAAAAAATAGATAGGAAATCCCACTGGTAATACCATTTGTATGCATTTTTATAGAGCTGAAACTTAATGAAACAGTAAATATATTGATGTGGACTTTTGAGCTAATTAATAGGTCAGTAGTTGTTCTATTATACAGATAGTTCATCAGACTACTAAGACCAGCATTTCACTACTGTAAATTGTTTAAATTACTCCTCAGTTTTCAAAGGCACTACATACATGTTGGCATCAACTCCAAAGATCTATTTATGAACATGTCCTGGGTTCAACATGGAGGAACCGGATGCTCCCATGTTGTCCAGCTTTCTTCTTCCCAGAGAGCTGTGGTTCTCCCAGGCTTCCGGCTCCAAAGATCTATTTATGAATATTAATAAGTATCTCATCTATTTTAAAAGTGACACTGTCATTAAATAGGTGAAATAGTGATGTCTTTTTATTCTCCAACAGCAAATTTAAATACCTAATCCCTAACCACAGGCAGTAAAAGCAAGAAGGCAAGTCTTACTTCTAACATGGGAGATGAATGAGTAAATCCGCACTTCCTGAATGAAAGAAAAAAGCCTTTTCTTGGAAGATACTAAAAAAAAACTACTGTATTTTTATACTTTTCCTAACCACAGGCAGTAAAAGAAAGAAGGCAAGTCTTACTTCTAACATGGGAGATGAATGAGTAAATCCGCACTTCCTGAATGAAAGAAAAAAGCCTTTTCTTGGAAGATACTAAAAAAAAACTACTGTATTTTTATACTTTTGTACTTAGCTTTTATATTGTGTGTCTTGGTACTGAATTTGCTCTCTTTTACACAGATGTGAGCTTAACTAAATTGATATATACTTATAGAAAAGATATAAGATATATAGATATATCTTATAGGAAATTAAATTACAATAAACCCTTTCTTAAATACACATTGCGACCATCCCAGATGTGTTACTTTGTCTTTTAATAGCAAGGAAAATTTCAGTACAAAATTTTAAAAGTTGAATTACCATTAGTAATGTGCAAATAAATAAAATTGGCTTACATTATTTCTATACTCCTAAAAGATCAGACTAATTTTCTCAAGTACTGAGTTTAAACAAAGTGAAAAAGTTTAGATAACCATCTTCAAAGATACTGACTATTCCATTTTGAATATTAACAGATTTCGACAGGTATAAACTTTGTTGTATAGGGAGAGTTCATATAGATGTATGTTCTTCTGCACCGAACTTCTTCAAATTGCAGATGAATTCATCATGTTACTAGCAAATGTACTCTGAGCTATCACGTGCATATGTAAGCAGGGTATACCAAGCCAGACAATTTACTGTGTTTCTAGTGAGAAGTGGTAGGAAAATTATCTTCATGGCTGTTATATTTGTCCACTTTCAATTTGTTAATCCTTTCAAATGTCTGTGGGTTTGAATTTTTTACAGTTTACTTGCAATGTTTCCTTCTCACCTTTTCCTGAAGTGGGTTTTCATTGCATGGTTCTCTGTAATCTTCATAACAACCTGCGATGGAAGTACGTGCATTTCTTTAACACAGGAATAGGTTTGTTATAGAAGACATATTAATAGAAAAAATTATTACAATGGGAAAAATCATATCCAGATCTTGACTGCTCAGGAGACAGAGAGGTGCACAACATAAAATTTGAACAGCAAATTTGATTCACAGTTTCAGGAACACCTGAGCCTTTAGAGGCCCTGCTGAGCCTGGAGGAAGGAGCACAAACCTTTCCCAAAGAGATGTGCTATGGAGAAATAGCTAGTGGATCTAGGGAACTTATTGTCAGATTGACCAGACAGCATTCTTGATTGTGTGGCTTTTTAGGTTTCTTTCCTACAACCTGCTTAATGCTTACATAAACAAAGATGATGTGAAACTTGAATCATCACCTGTGAAGAGCTGAGGTGTTTCCGTTAACTAATGATGACTGATTTTTTTTAATTATTATTATTTTTGTTCGGGGTAGTGTTTGATTTCATTGAGTCATCTTTTGGTGGGAGGGAGTAGACTAGATTATTTCCAGACTCAGCTATAGTGTGACACAGAAGTATTTATATTTGCCACAAGGAATTTGAAAATTTGAAGCTTTTCAATTTTTTTTTTTATTTGTGAAACTTGAATCATCACCTGTGAAGAGCTGAGGTGTTTCCGTTAACTAATGATGACTGATTTTTTTTAATTATTATTATTTTTGTTCGGGGTAGTGTTTGATTTCATTAAGTCATCTTTTGGTGGGAGGGAGTAGACTAGATTATTTCCAGACGTCACTTCCAGACTCAGCTATAGTGTGACACAGAAGTATTTATATTTGCCACAAGGAATTTGAAAATTTGAAGCTTTTCAATTTTTTTTTTTATTTAGAGTATCTCCTCCTGAATAGTTCTAGTTATTTACTTTGATCTTCGTGTTCATAAAAAAAATAGTTCAGGAAAAGGTAAGGTGTTATGATTGTGTCCCTGATGCTTTCCAAGGCTTCTGATAACTAGAACAAACTGGATTCAAAAAGTTTCACAATACCAAAAATAAATTATCTGTTTCAAAACTGAACTTTGTGAAAAATTTCTTAAAAAGCTAAAAATTCTTTACTTTCCATTCAGGAGTATATTTCACTGGTTTATATCTCCGTTATTTTTGACAAAGTTAAAAACAATGCGGATCATTAAATACTTTAAATACCACATTTTTTATCGCTCAACTTGGAAAGCTTGTTGTGATTTCTAAGGCCAAATTTCTCTCTAGTGAAAAGAATCAGGTTCCTGTACTGTTACCACAGGTTTGAGAGAATTGTAGCGTGTCTGTTCATCTGGGGAGTTTTGTTTGTTTATAACTCAGTAAAGAAGAATTATACTAACACAAGTAAAAAATTTTCTGTTATGAATGGTGTAGAGCACTGAAGCATGCTAGCTTTCCAGAGAGCAAGGAGGATTGTAATGTAGGTTTTCAATTTTTGTAAGCGTGGACAATTGTGTGACAACTCTGTTGATCTCCTCTGTCACAGTGTTTGACTATACTGCCCTGTTTCCAGTAGATTATGCTTTAACTTAAAGTATTTTAAAGGATGCCGTTTCTGTAGGCGGAACTATTTGTTAATAGTTGAAGTGGATACTACTGTTTCAAATACAGGATACGAATACTTCACTTTTTGAATTGATGTGTCAATCCACTTTACATATATATACTCTACAGATGTTTGGTTTCCAGGGTATTATTTCCACTTTCTTTTGCCAATCAGAGCTCCAATTGAGAATATCAGCTGCTCTCTGTTTCACAAGTCGTTTCCTTGTTTCTCAAAGATACTATTTGCAGCTTTTGGCTCCCAACAGTGAGTCATTTCTTTCTGTTTTCAAAAGGCTCAGTTTCCAAGCTTCAGTTCTCTCAACAAAATTCTCTACTGTATTTCAAAAGACCATTAAACAGAGCTCGTACTTTCTTAAAATACTATATTACTCCTGAGATCACAGTATATTAATAGTTTTGCCTTATCAGATGTACTGAGAAGAGTTTTATCTACTATCTAATTGCAATGGATAATTCCAGCAAAGAAAATCTTTTTTAAAAAGGGAAGAAGTATTGTTTTACTAAAGACTGACAGTTAAATTCTCTTAAATAGTGTCTTTGAGCTTTGAAATGAAAACACTGTAAATTATTCCAACATATTACGCTTTTATGGCCAAATTTGGTACTTGTTTGACTTAAGTCA
>NW_010413586.1:0-16681 GCF_000710305.1 Buceros rhinoceros silvestris
GGAGAGTTTAAAACGCGCCAGGCGGGGCAGCCCCGTCGTGCCGCCCGCGGTCGAAAGCAAACCGGCCTCCTAAGCAGGGGTCGGGAAGGGCTCGTCCACGGCCGCGGAAGCTGCTGCTGTTCGAAGTGAGAGCAGCGCGACAGCATCTGTTTAATATGAAATAAAGATAATAATCGCGAGTAGAAAACTTCCCAATTTTTGTGGCTTTTTTTCTTGCTGTCAAGACAGACTAGTCTGCCTGCCTGCAGCTAGAGACCAACATCTGTTCGTGCGGACTCCACGCTGTGATTTACACCTGGGTTGCGTTAGTAGCTGCTCACGTTTAGTGTTGCCAAGTGGTGAATGTTTTTTTACCATGAAGCAAACTTTTCATAGTGGTTAGAAACCAGAGCACAGAGGAGGAGTACTTTAAGATCAGTAAACATTCACTAGATGATGAAATGTTCCCCAGCACTTTCCTAAATACTGATTAATTGGAAGTGTTGACTGTACCCAGTTATTCCGACTAATGGAGATGGCAAACACTGTCTAAAAGAAAATAGTCTTTTTTTGTTTTTCCTATTCATGCCCTTCCACCTCAGATTGAAAAAGGAGAAATGATTTCTTTGAGCAAACTAATCATTGACCCAAACTAACTGAATGAAATGGAATGGAAGATTTCTTTCCTTTCAGAAGAAAAAAATGTTTTCCTTCCAGAACCTGCTTGAAGAAGCCAGTGTCATGAAAACCACGCTTAGAACTTCAGCAACATGGTCACAAGGGTTTAGTCAGTAATTTTGAGCACTTCTGGAGTTAATCCATAGAAATATTTGTATACATTATTTTAAACTGATTTTAGAGCCTGTATTTCATTTGCATATTTAAAGTATGCAACCGCTATTAATTGTTATATTATATTATTGCTTAAATGTGTAGTAATTGCATTTTCAGTAGCAGTTTTGACTCTAATAGGTTCGTAATTACTTAATTCTTATCCCGCCTTCTGTCGGCCTTAATGTCTAGCCCTTCAGCGGTTAGTAGTTATTGAAAAGAAATGCAGAGAGTTGGAGATGATCAAGTTTATATGTTGAAAGAGTTACAGTTAGCCAGGTAGTCAACTAGCAGGCATGCTCTAACCAACTGTAGGTAAAGCATGCTTGTTGTTTTGTTGGTGTATCATTCTAGCAGAAATTAGAACTGTGAAAAATATGCTACTCTCTCTGGGAAACTTAGCAGCCGAACCCAGCTGCAGCACTATCGTGTGGGAAATTATATCTCTACTAGCCTCTGTTTTATTAACTCTAACCAAAACAGTAACCACGTGTGGACTAACCCCTTTTATCCAACCACAGTGCCTTAAGAGATGTGTGCTGTCTGTGTCACAAAGACACCATCCAATCACCATGTAGCTAGTCGGGTGAACAAGAGTATAAATTGAGATGTATTGTAAACAGTAAACGAGCACAATTCCTAACCATATTGGTGTCCGTGTTGTGACTCGGACTCCGTCCATTGAAGGGACCCTGCAACATTGTTTAAATGTTCAAACATGCTTTTATGCATTATTATCTTTTTAATTTCCTTACAGAAGTGATTGGGGGGTGGTGGCGGAGGGGGAGGGGGGAGGTGTTAATTCACCAACATTAAACCTAAACTGTAAAGACAAAGTTTCATTTGAAATTGTGCTAGTGACTAAGTATAGTTACAGTGCTGGAAATGAGTGTCTTTATTCTGAGTGCTCCTCCCACCTCACTGAACACAGTTAAAAGCTTGCTGTACACAAAAAAAAGAAGTCTAACATCTTTCTTTTTCTTCTCTTATGGTGACGGTGCACTTATGTGACTCTGTGCCCACCCCAATTCCCCCTTTTTCATTGTGGGCACCATTTGCTCCTTTTGGGGGTAATATTATTTTCTTCTGGGCAGGTGAGCGAATCAGTGTGATCAGACACTGCTTAAGATTTTTTTTTTTTTTTTAGAGATGTGTTTGAAGTTTATTATTGACCAGAAAAAAAAAGGGGGGAACATTTTAACATATCGAAACTGTGCTACAGAAAAACAAGTCTTAACTGTAAAGCATTAGTGTTTGTTGCTCAGTCAAGTAACAGGTTAAAATTGCAGTTCCTCTTATTATGCAAGAGTTCTTTCATGCCTTTGTTTTTAGTGATGTGTTAGAAGTTTTGCAGATGTTCTGGAATAAATTGACAGAGGCAAAATACTACAAGTATCTTCACATTTTTGCATCATTACAATGATGGGGTAATAGACCTCTGAAGGATGAGTGTCAATTGTGTGGCTGCTGTTCCTGTCACATTTAAATACAGTAAGTGACTTCTTGGAATCACAGGATGACTGAGGTGGCAAGGGACCTCCTAAGATCATCCAGTTCAACCTCTTGCTCAAACAGGATCTGCTGCTGGAGGTAGCTCAGGGTTGTGGCTGGTCAAATTTTGAGTATCTCAAAGGATGGAGACTCTGCAGCCTCTCTGGGTAACCTGTGCCACTGTTTGACCACCAGCACAGTAATTGTTGGGTTTTTTGGTTGGACTGGGGCGCTTTTTGTTTGTATATTGTTTGTGTTTTTCTTAATATTAAAGTGGAACTTCTCATATTTCACATTTTTCCTTGTCTCGTACCTGAACAGTGTCAGAAAACACTCTTAATGTGTACCGCCTATCTTAATTACAGATTGTACTATTAACCTCATTTTCTGACAGGTTTAGTGTTGGTGGGTTTTCCTTCTGTAGAGTAAGTTCTTCATGTGGTTATTTTTTAAAGGTTTTTTGAGAGTGACACTGATACAAGTCTGAGGATTAACCATACTCAAATATTCCAGATGAGAGTGAAGATTTCCGGAAGCTTGCAGAAGGGGAGATCGCTTCTTGTGAAGAAGAGATAGCCAAACTGAAACAGCAGGTTAGAGCCCCTTTAAAAGCTTCTATTTCCTTGACATTCTTAAATTAACAAAGCCAACTTGTCTTCTCATCAGAATAAGATGTATACAATAAACTGTTTTCCTTCTCCCCTCTCTGCCAGTTATACTCCTTACTAAAGTCTGTTATCTAAGGAAATTGAAAAATGCAGGTGGTGTAGAGACATCCTGTGAGTAGGTGCGTAGCTGTACCTGATATTTTTTGAGTTGGTACATCTTTATAAGTAGGTGCTGTAGTTTGTCTTGTCTGGGTGTACCTTGGTGGTTGTCCAGCTTTTTATCTGTAGGAAACATTAGACTTGTATAGCATCACGCACAGTATAGTGGTTTAGAAAAAAATAGTTTAATACTTTATAACTACTTTAGACTGCCTCCTTGTATTGGTTGTACATAGTATCTCAGCTATTTAACATATATAAATTGTCTTTATATTAACAAATTGTTACGTATTCTTAATGGTACTAGTGTAGTAGAAGCTGCTGTTGTCACATTCTTTATTCCTCCAATGACAATACAACACTGACTTTTTAAATATTTTTGAAAATACTTACAATATGTGGAAATAAACATCACCTAATGCTGGTAAAGGAGGACGACTGAAAAGCATTTGCAAGTGGTTTTGATCCAGCCTGCAAAATCGTGATACAGTTTTTCAATTCTAGTCTATTTTTCTTCTTCAGAGCAATACAGGGCTGGCTCTCACTTTCAAAATAAATAAATGAGTAATACAGCTAAGTTGTTGTTGAAGCACAGTTCTGACCATCCATACCTTCTTAGCTCTGTGGTTTAGACTGGATTAAAAGGGAATGTGATGGGAAGGACGATGCTCAGTTGTCTTGCAAGAACCCGTACGTATCCTATGGTGTCCAAACATTGCTGTGCTCCTGAGGGGTGAAAACTTCTGTGAAATTTTGTAGGTCTTGAGAGAGACCTGTGTAGCTCCTGTGACTGTGAACAGACACAAGGAACACAGGGAACCTTCCTGCACTGCAGCATCCCTCCCCACCTTTTCCTGACTGCTGCTGCTTCACTGCAAGGGGCACGAGAAGCCTGTGCCCTGGGCAGCCAATGAGTTGGTGTAGAATGCAGCCTAGATCAATAGTCTTAGCTGGGTGTTTTTGTATTTGCAGATAGTGTTGCTTTTGATTCCTTCAGAAGAAACAGACAAGAGTGATCTTGTCATGGAAGTAACTGCTGGAGTCGGAGGGCAGGAAGCCATGCTGTTCACCTCAGAGATATTTGATATGTATCAACGATATGCTGCCTATAAAAAATGGAAATTTGAAATATTAGAATACTTTCCCAGTGAAATAGGTCAGTAATGAAAATACTTAATCTTTATAACTTTTTAATTTAAGTTGGAACACTCATTCATATGACACTTGAATTTCCTGACTACAAGAAGCTAATTTGCACAAACTTAATTTTAGAAGCGGAAGATCGTTTGAATGTCTGAGTATAATTTTCCTCAGCTTCTCTATTTGAGAGTGAAATTCCACTTCAGAAGTACTGTTGAAATACAAAAGTACTAAAAAATTAAAGTTGTCTTTCAGTAGTTTCAAAAGTAGAAATTAAATTAAGTGCTTGGCAGAAGAAAATTCAAAAGTGATTGCACATACGCAGTTTTGGCTTTATTTTTTTACAAATACAGATTGCATATACTTTTTAATTAATTAATGTTTCTAGTGTTTCTAGATCAGTTTGGTGGCAGGTTCAAAGTCTGCTTATTATTATGGAACCCTTGGCAGAGAGGGATCAGTATAATTAAAACTGTTCTTGAAGTTTATACTAAACCATCTTGAAATAATATCATCTGAGGATTTATATAAGGAAATGGGATGTTTGAATATAGCTCATCTGGTGTGGCTAATGGATGAGCCAAGTGGGGGAATTGTTGAAATTTTGAGAGGAGATATAAGAGGTCTAATTATTTATGAAAGTCTTCAACTAAAATTTCACAGGTGATCAGTTTAACAGCTTGATGCCAATAAAAGATGTTTCTCCTTTCTCCCTTCTTCCGTACTGCCTCTCTACCTGTCTGAGCAGTCCTACCTTTTTTTTTTTTTTTTGGCCTGTTTTGATGTCCTTTCTTATGACTGGGATAGTTTTTTGCCTAGTTAATGTGTTAAATCAGTTCTCATGATCTTTAGAGCTAGCCTAACATAAGCATAAACATAGGACTGAATGCAAGTAGGTGTGGAAAACTGGATCTTTGATGATGATGAGCTGTGAAGTTGGTTCCCTGCACCTCATGGAACAGTGTCTTTGCAAAGGTGGGGATTGGTTTACGCAACAAACTGAGGCAGTGGCATATGTAAGTTACTTTGGCTTAATGCAGGTAGTGTGTAAAGTTGTTTCACAGAGATCAAGCTGCTGTCTCTGTGTTGCTGCTGATTCCCTTCTGTTGGCACTTGTCATTATGCATCTGTGTAGAGTCTTATCACTAGTCAATCCATCTGGAAAATAGCACAAACCACCCCACCCTCCTGGATTACTTTTCAGGTAGTCCAGCACAAGAGAAGAGGAGAAATGCTTATGGCGGCAGTGGAGGCAGAAGTGTGTGGCCACTGGTGGTGGCAGTAGGAAAATCAGGACCTCCTTCCAGCAGCAAGAAGCTGAAGCCAACTGTGAAATCGATCCAAAACATGCCCAGCCAGGGCAGGGATTTGAGATTTTGACTGACAGATTGCTAGCCACCTTTCTCAGCAGGCTAGAACTGCAGAGTCTGTCTGCATTAACAGATCTGCAGCCTTACTGTGACCTGTGTTTTTGTGAGTAAAGCTAGGACGTTTTGCTTACATACTGCTGTAGAGGTGTCTCATATATCAAAGTGGGTATGGATCAGTAGACGGACATTTGTGCGGCTTAGTGCTTCTAGCTCAGATTGGTTGTGAAACTTTACCTGTTTTCATACTTTCATTGTCATTTTTTTTCTTTTTTAATGAAACTTTTAAGAATAAGTGAGAAAAGCTAGGATGTTAGGATATGCAATCTGTCAGAAAATTAATCTTTTTTTTTAGTCAACTCAATATGATTGCAGGTATATTGTTAGCAAGGTTTGAGAAATGTGAAGCATCTTCTAACACTTCTGTTTATTTACGCCATATTTTGGACTCAGTGATATTTTCAAGTATCTTGAACACTTTCTGTTTCAAGTGTATGGAAAATGACAAAAAATAAATGTCCACAACTCTCCTGATTGAGTTTCTATTTCCTCTTCCTAATGAGGGTCTTTCTGTGCCCTAAGAACCTTCTTGCATAGGTTCTATTTTTGATTCACTGTTATATATTGAGGGTTATATATAAGAATGTTCAACAGTAGGACTCTATGGAAGTAATACAGTCAGACATCACAAACTGGGAACTTAAATCTAAGTACAGGCTTGGTTAATTTTCTGTATTTACACTTCAAGAAAGGGAGGCCCATGTTTCCACCTTTCAGATATGCAGATACAAATTAACTTACTATGACTTCATTTTCACTTCTGGGTTCTTAAAATAATAAAAAAAAAAGTTCAAATAAGTTTCTTTAGAGTTTGTAGTGGGTGACTTATTTCAAACTGAGGAACATGAACTCAGGTTTTCCCAGTATTAGAATCTCCTTCAAGAGTGGTTGCCGTCAATTCAATTAATACAGATTTTTTAGTTTAATGACACTTGAATTCAATATTTTCTATTATGTAGGTTTGTCACTATTAATAAACTTTTTTTATGATCAGGAGGTCATTTGTCAAGTAGAGTGTCCGCACTGTTCAAGTGAAGGTAGGGACAAGAAGCTTCATGTTACAGCACAGCTTGCCACTAAAAGAGGAAAGTTGTTTTTATCCCCATTCATGACCAGGCAAACACTTTGCCAGGGCCTGAGCTAGTTCAACCTTCAAAGCTGACAGAAATCTGTTAACTTTTTTTTAAAAGTAAATGGCATAAAGATGGTGCAAGTTAGATGGGTGTAAACGGAATGGGAGAAAAGTCTGGGTCTTCTTTTTTCCATGTACTAGGGAGAGAGGAGAGTAGCCCTTTCCATTGAGGCAAGACTTAGATGGGGTAAACCCCAGCAGTCACATACAGCTTCACCTTTCAGAAGTTTCAGTCAGCTTAAAGAAGCACTCTCCCACCTTCCAGCCAGCTGCCAGCCATATGTTCCTTTTCTCTTTCAGCTCTAACGCTTTAGAGGCCACAGTGCTAATTGGATCAGTCCAATGATTTGCCTTAAAAACTCTCTGTTATTGGATAGTTTAGGGTCACAACACTGATGAAAGAACTGGGAAGACTGCCAGCTGAGGAGAGGCTGAAAGAACTGGGTTTGTTCAGTCTTGAGAAAAGAAGGCTTAGGGTAGACTTTATCACCTTGTTCCAGTATTTTAAAGGGTGGCTACAAAGAAGATGGAGACTCCATTTTTACAAGGAGTCACATGGAAAAGACAAAGGGTAATGGGTACAGGTTAATCCTGGAGAGATTCCAATTAGACACAAGCAAAAAATTTTTCACGATGAGAACAACCATCCATTGGAATAATCTCCTCAGGGAAGTGGTGGAGTCCCCAGCTTTGGATGCTTTTTTGACAAGAAAGGTTGGACCAGGTGATACTTGAGGTCCCTTTCAACTTAGTGTTCTGGTATTGGTATTCTAGTGTTGCAGTCTTGTGATTGGAAAAGAAAGGGAGTTGTGCCTGACTACCTTTTTAGTGAAAGCTCAGTCCTTGGACAAGGAGCCCACATCCTCAGAGGGGACCTCTTTGATGGTTTAAATGGGAAATTGAAGTAATACATTAACCGAGTATATATCTAGCTGCATTTTCCCTTTGAAACAGCTAAGTTTTTAATGGACATATTTATTTAGAAATCTTGTCTTGCTGAGGACATGCCTGTTCACTGAAATGAATGTTTAGGAAGCTAGGATGTGAAATTAGGGAAAAATAAAGGCAGCCCTAGACTTTGTCAGCCTCTTGCAGTGTACTTTCTGATCTTACTTGCATGACCACGTATTATCAAAACTGAGGAGCTGCAAATAAATTGGTAGGTAGGGGCACGATAGGTGGCACTGCCACTGAAAGGCATGTTTAAACCTGTGTATTTAAAATTGTGCTGTGCTGAGTAGAAATGACGTTAAGAATGCTTGCTGGTGACACTAGGCTGTTGCATTCCACCCAAGCTCTCTTTTTATGGACTACATGAGTAAAATCAAGGTCCTATATTAAAAGGTCAAACTCCCTCATTTCAGAGAGCTCCAGAATTTGGTTGAAATCTGAATGTGAGTGTGTGTAAACAAGGTGAACATTAAACAAAGCTGCAACTAAGAATTGGTTTCAGTCCAGTCTTACCAGCTTTATTGACGCACCCCACGGAATACCACTGTGCAAAACCGGCACGTGTCAAGATTTAGCATGCGTGTTAAAGCACAAGCCCGCATTTATTCACAGCCTCTCACCATATAGTAGCAGAGACACAGATATGGGACTTTGTCTCAATCTGGTTATGAGATGCCACGTAAAAACCAAGTGTAAACTCACACCTGTGCACATCAGGCTTTCAGGATAGAGAGGGACGTTTTATTTGAAGGTAAGCATATAGTAAGAGCTAACTATATTTGACAGGCCTAGGACATGTCTTCCAGGGTAAAGGGATTGTTGAAATTTCATGGTATTTGGCTGCATTTCTTATTAAACTTCTGTTGGTAATAGTTGATTTGAAGCAGCATAACCTAAAACACCTGTCTTCTGAACCAGTTTCTTAGTCATCTCACGCTAAGCACTGCGGTGCCACAGGCGCACTGTTATCACTGTAAACTTAAAGTCTTCTGAACGTGTCCTAGATGTGGCTGCAGCTCAAGCAGACAGACTGTACCCCTGGTTTATATATTAATGCAGGAGAAGTGAGAGAGAAAAAACAGAACATTAGCTTTTGCAATGAATGTTCTATCATGTGATACTTGTCAGTAGTGCTGTAGCTGTGTGGACATTCACATTATTTTTACCCCTGATGCAGCCTGGCTTTTTCCTCATGTGCAGAGGTCGCTTATGATATTTTTAGTACTTTCTTTTATATGTGAAGGAGTAAGTTTTATTACTCATTTACATTAATTATTTTAGGTTAAATAAGTTTCTTTTAGAGTAAAGAAGAAATCTTTTTTTCATTTGAATAGTATTTGCATAGCACTAGAAAGATTTCACCCTACCGGTTAGAATGAAACTTACTGACCTAAACTGAAGATTTTGCCAGATATTCTTACTCATTAAACTACATGCTTTGTGGTCAGATTTATTCTAAACATGATGGATTTTTCTTACAGAACTGATAGTAGATAATGGCTATACATTAAATCAGTAAAGTGCAACTTATGTTGAGTAGTGCATTTGGATCAAAGTAGTACAGATTTGTACAAGTAGGAGAAAAATTTTAAAAGTCGAAAGAACAAAAATGAGGTGAAAGAGAAAGGAAGAGGCAGTTTAGGCTATTTTCCACAAACATGGCTGTAAAAAGGAAATATGTTATAGTAAAGTTATGAGGGAATGTTACATTTCTGTAGAATTAAAAATGTTTGCAAACCTTCTTCATTGAGGTGAAAAACATTCAGTCCATGTTCTGGCTGATGATTTTTTCCTGCTCTGCAGGGCATTTTCAGATTTGACGTTGTCTTCATTTTCCTTTTTCAAAAAGCTGCTATCTTGTCCCTGTGGTTGATTTCCTTAGTCTAGAGATAGCATAAAAAAGTATTTCTGAGAAGTACACGTCTCTTTCACGCCCCTGGTTTCATGTTGCAAGACTTCACAGCAATACTCTTTCAAGGCTGCTTAATTTCCTTTTTAATCATTCCCTTCGCACACCATCCACTGTTCTGAGAATGGGATCTGGGAATTGAGCTAGGTTAAAAACCAAAATGGGTAAAATATCACATTCATCTATAGAGCTGTCACTTCTCTGTTCTTTCAAACAGTTACACTGGCACAACTGAAGTGTTTGTGCACTAGCAAACAAGGAAGGGCGATAATGCCATAAACTAGTATTGCAACAAACTCTTTCTGTCACGAAACCATGGTTGTGGTGGGCTTTAATTCCAAGTTCCAAGCTGTTCAGTGCTTGGTTTTAGTACATTCCTATCACGTGTTTTGCTGGATAGATTGGTAAGAGGGCAGGAGTTCTGCTCGCTCCAAGGTAGCTAAAGATTAAAATGGAATGAAAGAGCAAAGACAAGTAACAGGTAGGATGCGTAGAGGAGAATGAGTAAGAAGAGTGTGAGCAATATTCATCCTTTAGTTAAAGAGCTGTGTTTTATCCCGTTGAATGATAAGGTTCTCAACTAACAATAAAAATAAGATGTAGTTTCTGAAGGTGGCTTTCAAAATTTGATCATTACGTAAACCTGTTACACTTCTACTATGGTTTATGATTGTATGTATACATGGTTTGTAGACAATTTGTATGTAACAAAATTAAATTGGACTCTATAAAAGAATTTGACAGTCCTTTCCTTGAGATTGTGTGTATTTATGTCTGTCTTTATTTTTAAGAGTTTTCTTGCGTTTTCGGTATAATTCTGCCTAAGTATTTAAATGGTAGATTCATAATTTTAAGAAACAAATGGCAGTGCAGTCTAAAGATGCTGTTCGAAATAGGACAGCATAGTACCAACCGTTTTTCTTACAGGTTTACAACTGGTTTTCTTCTGTATTTAAGGTGGCCTAAGACATGCAGTTGCCAGCATAGCAGGTCTTGAGGCTTACAAGTACATGAAATTTGAAGGAGGAGTGCATCGTGTTCAGCGGGTACCAAAGACAGAAAAACAAGGACGCATTCACACCAGCACAATGACTGTTGCCATATTACCCCAACCCACCGAGGTAGCATTTATCTTCTAGTATAACAGACTTTACTGTGAACAATGTTTTTACATGCCATATTGCTGGTACCCAAGTGTTGTCTGTCTCTTATTATTCTCTCTTAATGATTTTTCTTTTAATTTTAGTTTAAAACTAAGTCATATTTGGGTTTTTTATTTTTATTTTTGTCTAGGGGGTGTAATAAAGAATTTCTGGATTGCTTTATAATCCTAATGTCAAGTCAACGTGCAGTTTACTTCACTGTAACTTTAAATTCACTGTGACTGTGTTTTGCATGGGTTTTTTTTTTAAAACTCGACATTTTTTACAAAGTAACAGAGACTGAATTACTTTACAGAGCTCCTACAGATTTCTTTTAGCACCTCCTCTTACGCATTTTTGTAGTGTCCTCACTTTCCCCTTCCAAAATGTATGGGTGATAATTCATTCTGGCCATATATGCTTGGTCAAAAGCAACTGGCTAGGAATTAAAGCTCTTTTTTGATCCTTGTTTCACAGTCCATAACAAATTGTCAAAGATGTTACTCCTTCTTATTCTCTCCCGAAGCTGTCTTGCTCCTTCCTCCCAAAGACCATCGCCCCATCTCAGAGCCAGCAAAGGAAATGTGTGCCTTTTTACGTAAAAACCATCTGGTCAAGTTCAAATATGGGTTAACTCTGCTGAAAGAGGGTGCAGAGCTTTCAGAAAAGGGGGAAGATTAGTGCTAAGGGGTGGTGATGCCTTAAGTTACTATTTGTCTGATTTCCTTGCTTCCATCATGTCACATTCCAATCTGGCTACAAGGATTTGTTAATAGGTTTATATGTGGATGCAAACTACCACTCATAAACTTTAGAAAGCTCGATCTTGCCTGAATGTGCCTTATAAGATAAACCAACTGTGGATATTTGGCATCTGTCTAGAAAGAAACAATATAAAAGTGTTCTTTTTTTCTTAATTCTTTTTTCTTTTTTTGTATCTCTCATGGCAGATGAGGCTGCAAATTAATCCAAAAGATCTACGGATAGAAACAAAGCGAGCTAGTGGAGCTGGAGGCCAGCATGTCAATACCACAGACAGTGCTGTACGGATAGTTCATATTCCAACAGGTGCTTCATTTTTTCCTTAACACAAAACCTACATGGCAAAACTGCTGTCAGAATTTCTTTTCAAACAATGGTTTTATTTTCAAACCTGGACAACAGTAGAGCAGATTTTCTTACAGTTTTCATGTGTATTTATAGTTCTCTAAATGCACTATGTTGTGCCCACTCCAGTTTGTAATAGTTAAGACTATTGGCTTCAGTAGGTAAGATACCCATTTTGCCGGTAAACATGACACTCTGAGGGCATCCAGATCAGTTTCTGTAAAAAAGTTGTACTTAAGCTTTCTAATAATGGAAAAGAAACTGAAAAACAGACTAGGTTAAAATCTGATAATTTGCCTTTTCTTGACGAGTCTTTGAAAGAGAGATTGTTCTATTTCCATACTAAAACACTGCCCTTAACTGGAGAGTGTACTCAGGATGCCGGCTTCCATTTGTTTGCTGGCTTCTTTCCCATAGATTACACGTATAATTAGAAGGCCCATCCCCAGGGCTCAGGTTAGGAAACGCAGGAGGGATAAGATACACCCTCAGATGCTACCTGATTTTAGCTATGATATCTTCTTTTTATTGCCATTCCTAAGCTTTTTACTTCCCTTTGTGCAATCCACAACAGCTGCCTTGACTTTGATTGCGTTTTTAACTTTTCCTCTTCTCTACCACAAACATTAGTCAGGCTTTACAGCCTCAGGGTAATCCCGAGTGCTCTTTATCTTCATATACCCAGATTTTTGCCATGCATTTCTTCATATTTATTGAAGACATTAATCTATCCTGCACTCGTTTCATTGCCTCAGTAAAGCAGAAGGTACACAGTGGAGAGGATGAAGTTCTATTCAGAAAGGTACTGCAGATTCAAAAAGTTTCGGATTGCCTCAATGTTTTGGAAAAACCCCCACAAACTAAAACCAGCAGATGATCATAGTTTTTGCCGAAGGTAGTTATTAGTGTTTGTCACAGAAATCTTAAAAGGTATTGCAATTTTTTTGTGATTAGGCATTAGAGATGGTCCACAGGGATGTTTCTATCTCCAAATCTCCTCACTTTTTCCTATTCCACCTTTCTCTTCTTCATTCCTCTTGATCTCTTCCACTGCAGTTGTCCAGTTACATCTTCTATTTCTCTTATCTGCTTTTGTAAAACTTCATCACAATCCAAAAAGTTGTTTGTAAACAAGTAATGAAGTAATAGTATGTAATCTTATAAAAGCGTACTGTAATCTTAATCGAGTTACTTAAAATAAACCCAAATAGCAACCTAGCTTGTGCTGTTTTCTTCCTGTATTTCTTCTCCCTACTCCTTTCTTAGGCTGTTCACTCCTCATGTGAACCTGAATTGTATGGTTTTTGGGAGGGGAGGAGAAAACACACTTTTTTTTCAAAGAAAATAGTGCCCGCTTTTGTGTATTCTGATGATATTCTATACACTCACTACCTCGTGTATTTTACTGCTCTATAAATACTAAATTTCCTGTAACTATGGCCAAAAAATACAAGTGTTAAAGTTGTCCTACGTATGTCAGATCACATCACATAACTTTTCTTTCATTATCGACCTGTTGTCCAACATATTGAATTAAATTTCTTGTTTTATGGCTTAAAGCACCTGTACAATTCAGCCTGCACTTCTCTCCCAAAATGTATCATCAGGCATTAATAAGCCTGGACTTCAAAATTCCTAGTCCAAAATACATATTGCAGAAAGAAACAGCTTATTGTAACATAATAAAAATCTTCTAGAAATCGCAAAACCCTTTTAGTGTGTGTTTCTGTTAAGTGTTACATGTCTCGACATTTTTGGCAGGGATTACATCTGAATGTCAGCAAGAAAGATCTCAAATTAGAAACAAAGAGAAGGCTATGCAAATGCTGTGTGCTAAACTATACGACGCCAAACTGGAAGAAGAAACCCAAAAGAGAAACAGTGTTCGAAAGATTCAAGTAAGTGTCTCTTAGTTAGATAATTCTGTACGAGCATGTGTTCATGGGTAACTCCTGTGTTGAGCTGCAAATAGTGAATGGGAATACAGAGGAACAGGAGCCCAGTAAGGACTTACGCAAGGCAAAAAATAAAACCCCACATTCTACTTCAGCAATAAAGGTCATATATTAGCCAGACATAAATTTCAGTAGTATGTAAATTCTAAAGATCTAGTGAAACAAACTGAATTACAGCATGAAGAACCAGAATAGTATTAGAAAAAGACACAGGAAAATATTTCTTTTACATGTTTGAGAACAATTACTGCAACTACTAAACTGGTCTGAGTACTACTAACTATAACAAATTTTGGAAGGAGGAAGAGAAAACTTTCACTTTAGATGTTTAATCAGTATTTAATCCTTTTTATTAAAAGATGATGCTGATAAACTCATTTTTCTTGTTTGATAGATTGGGACTAAAGGAAGATCAGAGAAGATTAGAACATACAACTTTCCGCAGGACCGGATTACTGACCATAGGATAAGCAGATCAGTGCATCATCTTGAGTGTTTCATGCTAGGGGAAGAAATGCTAGATGAAATGATACAAGCTGTGAGAGAATATGCTGATTATGAATCTTTACTGGAAATTATTTCAGAAAATGAAAAAAAGAATTTATCCTGAACATTACTCTTTGTCATCCCATTACAACAGACATAGATATTTGTCTGCAAAGGAGTTTCTTGAAGCACTACCCAGAAGATGCAACTGCTTTTCAGATCATGAAAGACACCACAACTTGTTTCCTCATGACTGATAAACAATTTTCTTACTTGCTAAGTAAAAGACTTTATTACCTTCATGAGACATTATTACTGCAGCAGTCCACTTAAAAAGTAAAATTGACTGGCCAGAAGTAACTGCAGTTTTTAAGTTTCTCCACTGAGAAGATACCGATACACCACTCTCAAAAGGTACGCATTAGAAATGAGCTATTTCTAGTTCCAGTTTTCATTTAAACAATAGTTTAAACATCAGTACAAATCAATAGCGTAAACATCAGTGTCAAATAGCTTACTTGAGAGAACAAAAAAAATCCTGGTTTGTTTGAGTGATTGGAAGAGAGTGATAAATAAAGGACCCCACTACAAGTCTGCATATTTTTTAATCACTTAAACGTGGCATGGGAGAGGAAGTCAAAGTGTATTTCCTGCATGTTTTCATGGTCTTTTGACCTGTATTAATAAACACAAAAAATTGTTTAGAAATATCCCTTGTTCTAAAAAAAAACCCCAAAACCGTGGAAGCCAAGTGACAGGTTACGTGAATTGTTTTTAAAAGGGATGTGTCTGTTCTTGACTCAAAAGTGAAAATGATTGTTACAGTGTGGTTTAGCTGGTATTTCAGTCTCCATTTGGCTTCAGTTCAGTTTCTCCATTATATTTTTGTTTCTCCAGTTTACTGATTTTCTAAACATTACATGGTATGAATGGCATCTTAGTGGTTTTGTCTATTTAACAGATCTTAAAATATCTGATCTGTGAAAGGAGATAAAACTTTTACCTGCAGAAGCTACTGATAAGTGTGCACATTTATACCTGTGCATAAAGAAGACTTTTAACCTTTATTTTAGACTACGTTTTACAATCCCAAATACATATAGCAATACAAAACCTGCAGCTTCCATGCCACATGATCCCATCATGCATTGTAACTATGGATGTATGTATACACAGACAGAATGTATTTGAAATATAAATATTGTTAAATAACAAATTGGAACCTAAGGAAAAATGGTACTGTGAATTTAAGGGTATTTACTTTCAGACTTATAATTAAAATCTGTGTAAGAAAGTAGAAAGAAACAAAATAAGTTTGCTACAGGTAGCCTATATAAGCGCATTATTTAAACATCCTATATAAAAATCAATTGATTATTATCAGTTTACTATCTTCTCTTATTACATGTGAGACTGCAGTTTGAACCAATGCATGTAAAAAAAAAAAACCAAACAAAAAAACCCCAGAACCTATAGAATCATTTAACACCTTTATCGGCTTTGTTGACTGGGCAATACTGCGTGGTAACTATGATTAAGTTTCAAATCTTTTAATTAAAGACACAGACATTAACTTCAGATGTAGGAGTGCCTGTATGCATAAGGCAAAGCAAATGTATCTCCTGTTGCTAAGCATGAGACCAGGTCTAGATTTACTAGCAGATTTCCGACTCCCAACTTGCATGTAAGAGAGTGAAAATAAACAGTGATGCATTTTGTGTTTAAAACAATTACATATTGATTAGAGCAGAAATTAGAACTATAGTCTTTGTTGCCAGCAGATCAGTACTGTAAACTGAAGACCACAGAGCACTTGTGACAGGCTTCTTGACTTCAGGTAAAGCCACATCCTTTTGTACCAAGTGATGGATGGAGTTCGCAATTTCTTCTCTCTAACTTTAGCTTCATATTCCTCCAAGCAATAAGGGCCATCTCCCAGGTCTAAGCACTGGACTGTGAAATGAAATTGATGTAAGTGTTCAGGACTTTCTCACCCTAGACTTTTCCTGATGTTCCAGCTGGTGGCCTGGCTGGCCAGACCCTGACAAGAACAGTGGCTTCTGAACAGACACTAGATGTGTGGTTGACTTAGAAGTGGTCAGCCTCTGAGCAGTGTGAGGAAAGTCAGAGATTTCCTGTGGTTCTGCCAGGAGACTGGTGGAGGTCTTCCAAAACCGGTATCTGACAGTGTCATCCAAGATGGGCTTCACTGAGTGGTACCTGCTCCGCCTGTCACGGCGAGCTTTACTGCGTTAAAGTCCCTCTCTTGGTTCCTCCCTCATTTTAATGCAAGGTCTGTTGTCTCCCTGAGCTGCGAGCAGATCGCATTTTCAGGAGCGGCGGGGTCCCTGCGCTGGCGTGCAG
>NW_010413586.1:16846-17180 GCF_000710305.1 Buceros rhinoceros silvestris
GCCCAGCCACTGGTAACGTTGATCGTACTTTGCAATAAGTACAATTCCTCCACGCGGAGGAGCTCGGATGTAAAACCCACCGCCAGACTCAACGAGTCCTCCCCTGGTGGAGCAGCTTTGCGCACTGGAGTGTGCGCTCCGAGCGTGCGCGGATGCTGGCAGGACCGCGGGGCAGCCGTTTGTAAGAGCAGGCAGCCGTTTGTAAGAGCGAACGCAGAGGCGGTCGGGCGCCGGGCAGCGCTCGGGCGCGCGTTGCGTTACCCCGCTGCGGCAGAGGTTGTGGTTCGTGTAGGAGAGCGCCCGCACACCGTCCGGGTGCCGGGGGAAAGGGCGG
>NW_010413587.1:0-1208 GCF_000710305.1 Buceros rhinoceros silvestris
AGCCAGCTGTGGCCCGGAGCGCAGCCGGGCCTTGGGGAGCCTCTAAATGGCCAGGTCGAGCTCTCTCCGGCGTCGTGCGGAAGGGAGGCGGGAGGGCAGCGCACGTGTGGGCGGCGGGCCCCGGCCCTGCTGTCGCTGCTCGACGGTAGCGGCCCTCCCAGATACCTTCTGAGGGGCAACAGGGAGGCCTTGGGAGCCGTGTCCTACGCAGGGTGCACAGTCAGTGCCCTTCGAGCAGAAGAGTGGAATACGAAGTAACGGCTGAAGCAGTTGTTTTTCACTACTGTGGGAGATAGCAGATACCTTCTGAGGGGCAACAGGGAGGCCTTGGGAGCCGTGTCCTACGCAGGGTGCACAGTCAGTGCCCTTCGAGCAGAAGAGTGGAATACGAAGTAACGGCTGAAGCAGTTGTTTTTCACTACTGTGGGAGATACGCAGGAGTCTGCTGCCTGCTAGGGACGAACGTTCGTGTCTCTGATCCACGTGCCACGTTGCTCCGGCTGGGAAAGGTGCCGGTTTCCCAGTGCACGGGGTTGCTGTGAGTGCAAGTTAACGCTCATTAAATACTGAGAGAGTAGAGAAGTGCCAAATACTGGGCCCTTTTAAGTATCGGCGTAGTTTCTTAAGACAAACCCTAAAACTAAACTTGATGGAATGCCAGTAAATATATTGGGTGTAATAGTCCAATACGGAAGACTGGGAGGTACTTGAGACCTGTGAGATGCTGGAGACCTTTGTATCTCTGTGGTGTGTTTTCTTAAAGGCACTTTGTTTTATTAAGAACTCTGTTAAGTTATATAATTTTTTTCTCCATGTGGAGATCTTCCTCCATTTCACATCTTTCAAAGAAAGATTCTGTTAGAATACCCTGTCACTTTCAGTGTTGCCAGCTGTGAAATAGCATGAACCCACTATTGCAATAAAGACTTACTGGATGGAGCGAGATTAACAGAAGAGATAATTTAAAAAATACCAAATGCCAAGAGAGGTACTCGTATGGTATCAGCAAATTACAGCAATTGCTCTTGTCAAGAATTGCCTGTTTTGTATTGCTTGGTTTATTTTTCCTTCCTCTTGCTATGAAAGTTGTGTTTGTGTGGGATGTGTGTGGGGGGGTTTTAGGTATCCTTTTCATAAAGCAGCATTATAGATGCATATATTCTATGTGTTCAGTTGAGTTTGTCAGCAGTAATTGATGGATAATAATT
>NW_010413587.1:1357-9534 GCF_000710305.1 Buceros rhinoceros silvestris
AATGCACAGTAAAGAAGAAAATACAATTTATCTCCTCTTGTGTGGTATTGAAAATGTAGCACCCTGTTGCTGTTAACATAAAACTGGCAAGCTCTTTAAAGAAAAGGAAATTTGAAAGTATGTAGAACTCAATGTAGTGATATGATTAACTCATGGTATTAATTATCATTAATCTGTTATCTTAACAGAATTATCTTCACAGAAGAAATTTGAGGAAATTAAGAAGGCTAATCAAGCTGCAGCAAAAAAGCTAGTTGAAGACCAGTTTAGCTCCTCATCTGAAGATGATGATGAAGATGCTGAAGTAAAACAAGGAAAGATTTTGGCCAAAACATTTACCATTTACACCAGTCAAACTGGTAATTTTTTTTTTTATTTATTGACTTTTATTTTGGTATGAAAGCACAAACAATGCTGTGTTATTGGCTGTATATTAGATTTTTTTTCCATAATTGCAGGGAAAGCACTTTATTCTTATGTCTTGTATTAAAAAAATTTGTTGCCAGCAATGCATGCTGGCAGTACTTCATGCCTTTTTATGCAGAATCAATAGTATAGTTTTGAAACTGTCTTAAATACTTCTAATACTGTGGTTTTGTAATGCTATATGACTGAACTCTAAGGAAAAAAAGTGCTTTTACAGCAATCTCAACGTGTACAGAATAGCAGGTCAAACATTACTGATTGCTTTAAAAATCTTTATACTTTAAAGATGGAGATGCAAGTGAACTGGAACGTACAAGACAGTACATGAATGAAGCTTTTCAGTCGGGGGCTATGACATGTCTGATCTGCATTGCTTCAGTTAAAAGGAACCAAGCTGTAAGTACTTTACAGTGGTCTTTTAGAATAAAGCAAATATAACTGCCTGAATATCTTCTGTTTAATTATATTACCAGGGTAATTCTTGGGATTGGTAGTTTTGAAATAATAGAATTCTAAACGCAATTTTCAGTGTCTTTGGATTTTTCAAACACTTGTAGGAATGCGTGCCTAAATATACATAGCTTGCAATCAGAATATGTATTTTTTGACATACGTTTACTACTGTAATGTAAAATAGTTAATTTTAAATTTTAGAGAGTAGCAGATATAAAAATGAAGTGCTTAAAGGCTTAGAGGTGTGTATTCAACAAGCTATGTTATAGCAAACACCAAAGCAAGGAATAGAAGGAAGTTGGGAAATATTGTTAGATTTATAGTAGGGCAGCTGCTCCAAATGCTGATCAGGTGAGAGAGATCACCTGATGGCGTGTCTGAGCACATTGTCTTATTTCGTATAGGTAAATTTTTTGTGGGAGACATTTCAGGACATAAATTTGCTTTTATTATTACGTATCAACTTCCTTTTGACACTGACAGACCCATCCGTCTTTCTGTTAGTTACTTGAATCAAATGCGTTTGCAATTTTTTCTTTAACATTATAAGAAAAAAATGTAGAAAATCTTTGACTTCTTAAGCTGGATGTACATGGACCACGAGCATCCAGTGAAACTGTAGTCATTGACTTCTTTTTAGAAGGAAATACACCATCTTTTGTATGAATACCTAACATACTTAATCTGTATTTTTTCAGACTTTAATGTATTCGTTTAGCTTGTTTTTTAAAGTTCTGTGTTTCTTGATAGAGTTAGTCTTGTCTCAGCAGAAGTGAGATGATTTGGCAACCTGGAAATCCTTTTGGTTTGTTAGTTATCTTGAATCTGTAAAGCTTCAGCCAAGTGTGTTTGTTTACTTAACGTCTCCTTTAGCTTTAGTTTTGGGAAGTTAGTTACTG
This sequence comes from Buceros rhinoceros silvestris, assembly GCF_000710305.1. Lineage (NCBI taxonomy): Eukaryota > Metazoa > Chordata > Aves > Bucerotiformes > Bucerotidae > Buceros > Buceros rhinoceros. The sequence continues at coordinate 3,136 of NW_010413587.1, forward strand.
TACTTTTAGCAACTTATGTTGTTGATTTTTGTCCTCTATAAGTTAATGGGGAAATTTTTCTTGTTTCCACAGTATCATTTTATAACCATATCATAAATTATTAAAAAATTAAAACCGGAAATTTTCTGCTGCATCTCTTACCAAACTGTTACAGTCTTTCTAAGCTGACAGTTTAAAACATCAATATGTGGAAAGTACTAAAGTCATAAAACCACATTTCTGTTGATACTGATACATGATCATACTCAAAGTGAAGGATTGTGATTTCACTACAGAAATGACAAAGAGAAGTGGAAAGAAGAATATAGAGGTTTTGTGATGGAGACAGGATACTGGCAAAGTCAACTCTCTCTTAAATGCATTTGCTTTTAATTCTGTTCTGTTTTATACCTCTCTTGCTCTTTGAACAGAAGACACTAGGTTGAAAGCCACACTTTTAATCAATCTTTTTCTTACTAACATTGTATGTAACTACTAAAGTTTAAAAGTGGGGAAGAAACGTTTTTAGTACTTTTACTACCAAGATGTATAGAGACATACCATATGGGACAGGGAGAGAGGTGGAGGGAGAGCTGGGCTTGTTTAATCTGGCAGAGGGATGATATGATTGCAGCCTCTGTCTACTTGGAGTGGTAAGAGTCATATTTGTGGTGATAGGTTGTGTAATATGGGGTAATGGCACAAACTGTGGCTTGGTTGTTGCAGATTGAGTGCTTGGAAGGTAGTGTGACACTTGGAGTACTTTGCTCAGTGTGGTTGTAGAGTCCCCATCCTTAAGGATTTTCCATCTTTGTTAGGCAAAGCTATGACTAAACTGAGCTATGTTGGCAATAGTCCTACTCTGAGCAGAAGGTTGTGCTACATGACTTCTAACAGTGTGTTTAGATCAACATTTCTGTGATCATGTGAGTATTTTGGGCTCCATAAGCCTTTGCAAAACTTCCCATAGGAGCAGGAAATATTATAGGTATGAGTCTGTAACAGTAAACAACAGATACAATCGATCTTTGGAAACCCATTTTTTAAATGGAAAACTAACAAGCTTCTATTTTTTTAGATGTTATGGATGGAAACAGACACCTAATCTAAAGCGATTGGTACTTGTGTCTGCTCTTTAGGTCTGGAGCTGTTGTGGATGCTTTTGTATATTTCACCTGGTGTGCATCCAAAAGTGGGCCAAGGACAGCCTTTTCCTTGTGTCTTCTCCTTTGACAGATAGTGATTTTGGGAAGAAAGATTATCCCTGGCCATGGTGAGTTTTTCATGATACATTTACAGATGCTTCTATTGTGAAACGTATGTGGACTGGAGTTACTTTAGAAGGGAATGGTACTTGTAAATTACATGCACCCCTCCAAAAAAAAAAAAAAAAAGAGTTTAGAAGACTGATTTTTCTATTACTTTTTTTGATTTATTTTTAAGTTTTCATTGACATTATTTGGGAATATTTCACAGTGATATTAAAAACCTGCATCAAATTTGTTTTAACCTCTGAGAAGGTAACTTAGCTGTCTCAGCTTCTAATATTTATTTCTGAATGACTTTACATATTTGTTTTTAAGATTTGCACCATTAAATAAATAAATAAATTGAAAAAACAGTTACAAAAATGCAGGATTTAGGGTTTTGGGATTTTCTTTGGTCTCTGTATAAAGCTAGTCTTGCAGCTTTACATGACATTGTATAAAGAGGAAGGTAACATTGTGGCTGCATGAAAAATAAAGCTTGTTTTTTCAGGAGGTTTGCATTTGAAAAGTCATTCAGGGTTTCTCTGTGCATGTTTGTTCTGTGCTTTATTTGCTCAGTTACTTTCATGTAGAAAAGTGCAGTAGTATCTTTGAGACACGTTCCTCTATCAAATTTGGTTGAAAGCATCTGGTGGGTTCAGAAGCTGTATTAGTGTGGGATTTCAAAGAGCAGGTTTGCTTAGGAAATAAGGTATTAAAGTGTCAGCTGGCAGTGCCTGAAGTTGATAATGCTTATTCTACTACAAACTAGTTTTGTGTTTAAGCATAATGTTTATAATGAAAAAATTTCAAGGCAAATAGTATTTTATTTAACACGTGACAAAACTGCAGTTACTATGGAGAAATGGTTTATGGCCTATAATGTATTATATAGGGGCAAATTGACTTTTTATTTGATAAAAATAAGTGCACATGTCTTTCAAAGCTTCTGTCCTGCTCTGAGGAGGAGCTCCTTGTCTGTTATCTTTTGCCACTGTAGACAGAAATGGGAGCTGCTTTGTTTCTCCTTCCTTGTGTTGCCTCCCTTGTCTGTGGCTCACACCTGAAAGCCTTTGGGACCTGTGGCACTAACAAGTTCCAGACCTTTGGTGCCTATCTACCTTTAGAAATAATGGGTTTTTTCAATATCTGATACTATCAAGGATAACAAATAAAGGTGTGCATCCTATACTGTCTTAAGATGCTGAACTGATAAAATCTAAAATCTTTTATATAAAATTTTAAATTTTATGCATAATTTTAATAGCATCATTAAGCTATGTAAAACAAGGTTTATAAATTGCTACTGGTAAAAAAGCTTTTTAAATTTTTTTTTGATTGGTTGTATTTAAGTAGGTTAACTCTCTGTTGCATACGTTCATTTTGTATTACTTGCCATAAAAATTGTTCTGTATGCTTGCTATGCTCATTTTTTATTATATTCTTAGGGAAAAAAGATTGCAGTGATAGAACAATGCCTTAGACATTCTAATGAATGTATTGAAAAATCTGGCATATAGCACGATCTTTATTGTATATTATAAATTTAATTATGTAGTTATTGATTACAGTAGTTTTAAAAATGTTCTTTGGTAGGCTGATAACAATCTTGGGAAACTGAAATGATGAAAACTGCATTTCCTTTTAAAAAATTATTCCAAAAATTGCTTTTCTTTTCACTCCCTTTTTCCCTTGTAGTCCAAAATGTAGGTTTGAATACAAACGGTCTGAAACTCCCAGTAGGTATTACTGTTATTGTGGAAAAGTGGAGAATCCAACTCTGGACCCATGGCTGGTTCCTCACTCCTGTGGTCAGATATGTGAGAGGGAATTCAAACCTTCTTGTGGTCATAAATGTTTGCTGCTTTGTCATCCAGGTAAATCTATGGCATCTTGTGGTTGTGTGGCCTGTATCTGTGAAGCTGTTACACACTTTTACTCAAAACCTGCTAACTGTATTGAAAATTCTTAAGAGTAAAGCAGATGTAGTCAAGGCTGCGTTTGCTGAATGGCCATTAGCAAGATACTCTTTTTCCTGTACTTAGGACCCTGTCCGCCTTGCCCAAAGATGGTCACAACAACGTGTCACTGTAAGAAAGCTAAGCCAGTGCCCCGAAGGTGCAGTGCCAAAGAATGGTCATGTCGCCTGCCGTGTGGACGAACACTGCTATGTGGACAACACACTTGTGAGAATTCCTGTCATGCAGGTAGACCTGCCTTCTTATTTCAGAGGAGTAGTAGTTTTAATTGTTAAGATGAGCCATTCTCTCAATGTCACTTCACAATTACGTCCAGGAGATTGTCAGCCTTGTCCACGAGTCAGTAAACAGCGGTGCATCTGTGGAAGACAGACAGCAGAAAGACTTTGTGCAAGTCCGCAGTGGCAGTGTGATCAGGTCTGTTAAAGCTGTCCTTTTTTAGCTTATTTCTCATCTTTATGAAATTTGATGACTCTGTGTATTAAGGATTGGAGAAACTCATTCAGTAAGAAAATTATTTTACTTACTAAGTTTTGAAAGTGCAATCAAAAATATAGGCATCGATGTTTGAGAATGGATCTACTTGTTGACCCAGTTCATTTCTGACAGTAGTTAAACTGTCACTGTTCTGGAATTGTGCTGGAGTTAAACCAGCAGTGAATTTGACCTTGCATATTCTGTTTTCATGAACTTGAATTTGAAGTTTCAGCTGCTGTCTTCAAAAATAAGCGTGAAAACACAGCTTAGTAGATAAAAGTTTCGTGCTTATTTACTGTAAAGTGTATTTGCAGCCCATTCTTAGGGCCAAGGCTACGGATTGACAGACTGTGAAAAAATGAAAATAATTTAAAAAAATTAAGTAACTGGGAGGAGGTTGCACCAGGAGGTACTTGATCATTACAATCCCAGTAAGAAAGGCACTCAGCCTCAGTAAATTTCTGATTTATTTCAGCTAATGCTTTAGATAAACGGGGTATAATATAAATAATAGTATGGCCCTTTACCTGCTGGGAACCCCAAGCTGTTCAGCATGTGGTGCAGACCTCATCTGAAGAAACGATTACCACATTTTGGTCACTGAAGCTATAGTAGGATTTCATTACAATAAAACAACTCTGTTCATCTTTACTGTCAAACATAAAGGATGTTCAGATAACTCCTTGCTGCGCTTTCAGATAAAGGCAAGGACGTGCAGGAGACGTAATCACTGGTACCGAGTGGGAGCTACCTCCAACCTCCCATGCTGCACTAAGTTTGTCCTGTGGCGAAGGGGTATTTACAGCACAACACAGACCTGAAGGCCAAGCTGTACGTGCAGCACAGCACAGGCCTGAGACTACTCAGGTGACCTGTCTTATCAACCACTAACTTCTAAAGAGTGATCTTCTAGCCAAGATCACTGCAGCGTGATCAGTTTTATTTGGAACTCAGTGAATATAAGATTTCCTAATAAGATTCAGAGAAAGCTGAATTCCATCTAGATGTCTCTCATCCCTAGTTTTTCCCTTTGTATTGCTCTGTGTTGGTGTGTAGTTCATTACATTCCATTCACTTGGTTTCTCTGAGTTTTCCAGGTGTGTGGGAAATGTTTGCCTTGTGGTAATCACACATGTGAACAAGTTTGTCATGCTGGTCCCTGTGGAGACTGTCCTCGCTCTGGGAAAAGGTCCTGTCCATGTGAAAAAACAAGTAAGCTGGGTTTTTTTTGTTGTGTTAAATTACGATAATTTTTTTTAAAAAAGTCACCCATTCTTTGACAGTCAGTACTTTAGGTTAATTCTGCTTTTAAAAAAACGAGGATTGGCATTTGAACTCGTATTACACAGTGCATTTTTTTCAAAATATTTTGGCTTATTTTTCTAAATGTTTGTACTTTTCTCTCTTCATTTAGAGTTCACGTTGCCTTGTACAGAAGATGTGCCCACCTGTGGTGACAGTTGTGACAAAGTTCTGGAATGTGGCATTCATAAATGTTCACAGCGCTGTCATCGAGGTCCCTGTGAAACATGCAGACAGGTTAGTCTTCCTGTAGCAGGTTCACTTTTTGTTAACGTTTTTAGACTATATGCCTGAACAGTGCAAGTCTCCTAAGGAAAATGAAGTCATAGCTATCACAAAATCTATGTGAATCTTTCGGTTCATTGAAAGCAACACACTTTTTTTTCCCTATTCCCCTCCCGCTCCACACAATTCTGAATTAATGGTTGAGCATTATGTATCTGAATTGAGGTGTGGATGAAGATTTTATTGTTCTGGCTTAGTTTTGTTTTGTTTTTTAAGTAATTATGCCCTAAAAGACACTTAATTTTTACCCAGCTCTTCCTTGCTGCTTTGTCCTGTTATGCTCTTTATTCATTGTTGAAATGGAAGGTGCTGTGACATAACAGAATTTTCTTGTTAGTAAAAAAAATAATGTTTTGGTCTGCTGCGGTCTGGCCTATAAAGTTGTTTCTGCCTGCTCTCAGTTGTTTCTTCCTGAACCAACTGTGGCTACAAAGTCTATGGTGATAGCAGTGAGCACGTGATAGCTGAGATGAAAGTCATATAGACCTGCTCATCTGCTTCTTAAACTACCTATGTATGTGATGGATTAATCTAGTTTACTGGGCAGGAGATGTACTTTTTCTGTATGAACTGGTTTTGCATTTACACTTGACATCTTGTGCTGTGTGCTCAAGTTGGCTCCCTTGAAGGGGCTTCCCTCTTGGTGAGACTGAGGCTACAGTGAGGTGCTGTCTAGAGCCCAGTGTTTGTAATACTGCCTCAAGGTCCCCAAATAGTTATTGCACAGATAGGTAATCTATTCAGAGCATGAGATATACTTCCTGTTGTGATAGAGCGTTGTAAAGTTATTCTCCCATGAGCTTTTCTTTACAAGTCGTGGTAGAATGTTTTATTTTTCACTCTTTGTTTTGTATTAAAAATACCCCGCTTTTTTTCCCCTATCTTGCTGCCCAGGAAGTTGAAAAACAGTGTCGCTGTGGAAAGCACACCAAGCGCATGCCATGTCATAAGCCATATCTGTGTGAAACAAAGTGTACTAAAATTCGTGATTGCCAGAAGCACCAATGTAGGAGAAAGGTAAGTGTCCAGAGAAGATCTTTCTGAAATATACTGCTTAGATAACATTTTTTTAAATTTAGGTATATTATACATAAATCACATCAATCTGTTGATCCACTTCATGTTATTGT
>NW_010413587.1:9649-22611 GCF_000710305.1 Buceros rhinoceros silvestris
AGAGTAGTTTTCTTCCATATCATTCAAATTAGTCTGCAGTATACCAGAATTCTCTGAACAACATGCCACCAAGAAAAAACTCAGTGACCTTAAAAACTGGGAGGGGATTTTGACAACTTTCCAGTTCCAGAAGACAGTTTTGCTTTCAGATCATGGAGCAGTTACTTAATGAGTGGTTAAATCCATTTATTTCCTTACTTTTTAGGCAGAGCCGGGAATCTTTCATAGCTTTGTAAGGGACACACCCTCATTTCTGACAATGCAGCATTCCACCCCACCTTCAAATAAGCATCACAACAGTGGTCCGACAGTTGCTCTGATAATTGCTTTCAAATATTTGTTTTCTTGTTTGAAATTTTTAAAACAACTTTACAGATGGCATCCTTTCTGTAACTGTCATTAATTGGAGGAAATTTGGCTAATTTGCCTGAAAATTTTTTTAAGAAATACTGAAAAAATGAGATAGTAGATAAGGGCAAACTTATACTAGAAATGTCTTTATATAGAGTCTTTTCTTTTTTTTTTTTAATAGTGTTGTTCTGGAAACTGTCCTCCTTGTGATCTAGTCTGTGGGCGGACTCTAGGCTGCAGAAACCACAAATGTCCTTCAGGCTGCCACAGAGGTAAGAATAGGTGAAGGGTGCCCGTAGTGATGGAATATTGTTTATTTTTTGCTAAACTTTGTGCTTGCGTGACTTTGTGTCGTGCTTAATGAATTCTTTCCCGTGTTGCATGTTGGGTTTTTGTATGGGCAGCATGTTTGAAAGGTCTTTGGTGATGGTTAAAGCCTAAGGACTTATATAGTAACAACCTGAGTTTTTACCTGGTAATTTTGCTTGGCATCGTTCCTCTGAAAATTCTCTGTTGCCTTTCCAGCTGTTTAATTCAAAATCCATAGCTTGACTTTTTTTCCCAAATAACTCTGATCACTGAATATATAACAATAGCAAAGTGCACCTACTGGACTGGATGAGTCTGGATGGTTTTTAAAAATCCGATAACACAACATCTGATACGAGTGGGCTTAAAATTAAAAAAAAATGTTGCTCAAATTTGAATGTATATTGGTATCTTACTGGTAAAGGACAAAATAAGAATTTGTTACAGACTGTATGAAGGATAACAAGTTTACTTCTGCATCCAGTGAACTTGGTTAAAAAGATAATGAAAATGGCCACAGCTACCTGGCAGCTCTTAGCCTGGTCAATTGCTTTGACATTCACTTGGTAGGGAATTAAACTTGAAAGACTGAAAAAGTGGCTGCTGTCTCAGCAATTTTCCCCACAGAAGCTGCTGGTCTGCTGAAACAGCAGCTGAGTAGCCTGTGAAATTTTCCTTCGTATTGTGGACTATAAACTGCAAGAACTCAGGAAATAATTCACAATTTGTGTTCTTAAGAGGACAGGACAGGTAAATGTGGTAGTTGTCCCACTTAATCTGCTAGTAAATCTGTTGCCACAATCTAGCGGTTTGTTATTTCTCTGTTAACAGTGCCCATGTCTCCTCCTTCCTTTCTTCTCCCCCCTACTGCTCTAAAATCTTGGAAATTAACTTGCCTGATCAGGGTTGTTTAAAAGGTACCTTATCTCAGAATTCTTAGAGGTTGCTGATAATAAGCACTGTGCCTTTAGCAGGGGTCCCTGAAAAAAGGTAACTTAATCTATTCTGTTTGTGGTTTGATCTTTACGTATCTTTTTTTTCCTTAAGTATTTAATCATGCTTGCTGAAATTTAGAATACGTTACCAGGGAATAGAAATGTTTTGTTTCCTACTGTAGTACATCGTAACACTTGAACAGTCTGCTCTCACCTTAACTTCAGGCTTGTATGTGTTCTCTGCCCTTCTATTTTTTTGAGAATGTAGGCAGTTGTTTTCATAATAGAATATTGAAGTAAATTGTAGCCATATTAATCACTCTGGGCAGCATAGCTTTAGACTTTGTTTATTTTGTAAAAGTAGCTATTTGTGTGTGCTGATAATATACTATAGTTTAATTTACTTTGCAATATAAAGACTGTATACTTTCATCCTTTTTTCTTCAGGAGTCTTTTGTCGTTGAGATCTGCTTCTTGAGTGTTGCTTCTCAGATCCTGCTAACGAGTCAGAATTGCTTAAAAAGTTGTGCTTGAAACATTTTCAAAACATTGCTTTCTTTAAAGTTTCAGAATACAGCATGATTAGTAGGCCAGAATCCCTTATCTAAATTTGCTTTTTGTTTTTAGAAGATGCATATTTTTACTGTTAATTACTCATAATTGGTCATTAGTTAATTAGTCATAAAATGTAGCAGTTGTCACTTGATGAAGAAATAGTGTGGGAGAGCTACAAATTAAAACACAGATACTTTACAGATCTTAGTATATCAGGTTAGTATCATGAGTAACTTTATAAATGAGGAGGATCTTTTAAAAAAGTATTAATTATACATAGGTTGAACATTTACTTAATATCATTTGAACCCTGCAAAACTTTATTGTACCAATTTTTCAATCTCTTTGATCTTTTGAATACAGATGAAAGATTATGTGTTTTCATATGAATGTAAGACATATATAAGGAATATACATAGCAAATATGCAAGTGTTGTGTGATTGAAATGACTGGCCTTTAATAATGCTGACTTCTTTTTAAAATCAGTGGGATTGTTTTTAACTTGATACCAGTTAACAACTGTAGAAAAATCAAGACTTTTTTTTTTTTACTATTCTTTGAGAATGCTGAAATTCTTTCCCAAGAGGGATTTGGAACTAAGCAGAAATGAAAAATCAACAGCTATCTATTATTTAGATCAAATACAATAGGACAATTATACCATGTGCATATTCAGAGTTATGTTAGTTATTTTTTATAATCAGTAGCTTATTCAGATTATCATATTGTTAATATATTTATTTTAGGTAGTTGTAATCCATGTCCAGAGACCGTAGATGTGAAATGCAATTGTGGAAAAACTGTCATTAAAGTGCCCTGTGGCAGAGAACGCACCATCAAACCTCCCAAATGCAAGCAGCTATGCAGGTCAGTATAGAAAACATGTGTGTTTCTAGTTCTTCAGTGGAGTTGAAGGTGTCCTTAAAGGAAGTAGTAAAAAATAACTTCAAAAGGCAGAAATTATTCCTTTAATATGATTACAGATACTACTTTTCAGTCTTCTGTATTCTTGACTATGCAGATGGAGATTAGCCTTCCTAACAGACACATCTTTGATGCAGTGGTTTCATGGTGGCTTGTCACTATTAAGGGGAAGGTTCTATGCTACCAAGCACTTTTAATTCTGTAGTTCCACTCACTTCAAGTCATTTCTGGAACATTTTGAAGTACCTCCAATAGGCAGTTTACCTAGAAAACTTGACTAGCAAAAGTAAAAAGAAGAGTGTTTTCTTCTGGGGTGCAGCAAGATTGCTTAGCTCAGAGTAATACTAGGATTGAAGTAGCTGTGTTTGCAACCCAACTATGATTTTAATTTAATTTACAACTCCTGTATAATTAACCACTGCTAGAGGTGAGAAATAAACTAATTAAAAAAAACCCTCAAAACTTGTTTGTCTCAATTCTTTGTGTTTTGAGCATAATTGTCCAGTGATTGTAACGTATTTCGTGCTGTCATATTGATTCATTCTTGGGTTTTACTCCAGCCGACCACCTACCTGTCACCACTCTACCCAGGAGAAACACTACTGTCACTTTGGTCGGTGTCCTCCGTGTCGTCAGGCCTGCCAGCAAATGTTAACGTGTGGTCATTTGTGCCCTGTTGCCTGCCACGATGAAGCACTTGTGAAGCAAACTGGCTTAGTAAGTAAATAGTGAAAAACAGCGTGTTGTTTGTGTTCTGAAGAATGAGCAACAGTTGTTTGACCTTAATATCATGTTGGAGGCTTTTGGGGTTTCAAGTAAATAAATAATCAAACCCAGAGGTACATGTACTGCTTAACTGAGAACCTAAGTTGTTCTAGCTGTTTTGTTGCAATCTAATTAATTTTGCTACATATATAATTGAATGTGCAGTTTTCAGCAGTTATAATTACTCAAATTATAAGATTTTTGTTATATTACAAATGTTTAATTTCAACATAAGCAATTACTTTTAATGTAAGAGCAAAAATTGGATTGTAACTGATACTTACTAAACCATCAAAATTTGCACAACTTAGAAGTGAGAAGTTGTTTGGCGTCTTTAAACATGACATAAGTCTGCACTGCATGATAGTTGAACTTGTTAGTAATTGAAATATTTTTATATTTTTACCTATATTAAATGTTTAGAATTGTTTTGCTGGTGTTTGGCTTTGTGCTTGAGTTCTAGCATTAGGGCCACAGGCCTTCCTTTTCCTATCCCTAACCCTGCTAAGGATGAAATTATTATTCTTTGTGTATAGGGGATGTTGAGATTTCCATTAGTAAAAAGCTAGTTACTGGAAGGTGGATTTGTTAGAGCTGAGAACTCTGTAGACGATAAGTTTGTTTATGGTCAAGCAGATAGTTTCATTTGTGTATTGTATTTAACTAGTGTCATCTTTTGCTTTCAGCATCAGTCTGCAGGTCCTTGGGAACAGCCATCTGAGCCAGCTTTTATTCAGACTGCATTACCATGTCCTCCCTGTGAGGTTCCTATACCAGTGTAAGTATTAAGAAAGAAAACAATAAAAAGAAAGCTTTGGTATGGAAACAAGTTTTTTTTCTTTATATACTGAATTAACAAAATAATAGTATTCCACAAATCTATAGATATAAAGTAATGTATTGCTTCAAAGCAAAATATCTGATATCTTCTTAGGTCATTAGCAGGTCTTTTAGAATCATTGTGAGAACAGTGGCATTTGAACAAATATGATAATGGAGAATGGTTTAAATAATCCTGCGTGCAAGGATGTAAGGGGGGATTCCATCCTTCACTGCTGAGGTTTTGCTATACTTTTTGATGTTCTTTTCTCATAATTTGGTATCTTTGAACATGAGCAGTCAGAGATTTGGAATGGAATGTATTCAATATCTGTTTCTGTCAATAGTTAAAAGGGAGTTTCTGGAAAATTATTTCATCTGTTAATTTCACTGAACCATTGAGGCTGGAAGGTACCTTGGGATGGGGTCATCAAGTCCAACCTCCTGCTAAAAGCAGATCAGCACTGAATTCAGACCAATTTGCCCCAGCTTTGTCCAGCTGGATCTTGAAAACCCCATACTACACTGATTCTACAGCTTCTCTGGACAACCTGAATTCAGTGCTGAATTATACTTATCCTGATATTTTTTCTTATGTTTTTAATTTTTTCCTCCACTGTGTATACAGTCAGAACCTTCCTTGTTTAAGAGTATGATTATTGTCTCTTGTCTCCCTGGTTTGAACCTCTGGGAGGAGCCTGGCTTCATGTTCTTGGTAACTTCTTCATGTGAGAAGACTACTACTATATCCCCAGCCTGCAGTGTTGCTGGGATTTAGTTGGTCCCGGATGCAGGACTCTCTTTGTCTCTGCCTTTCATGAATTTCCTCTCAGCCTGTTCCTCCAATTTGTCTCCGTGGCATCTCAACTTCAATGCAGGGGATATGGGGAATCCCTCATCCACAGATTCAGTAGTAATGTGGCAGAAGGTGATAGGCTGGTTGAGCCCCCTTGCAGTGAATGAGAAGCATGCTACAACAGAATGCAGAAGCCGAATTAGCTGGATGTAGGAAGATTATCTTGGATATAAGATAACTGAGCTGTGTAGAGCGAAGAACAGGCTCCTGGGCTGCATCTGCTCCTGATTATACTAGCTGAAAGACTGATAGCTGTAATATCCTGCTGTCCTAAAGACCATCCATAGCTATTGGTATTTGCTTTGTGTTAGAGAAGTTATGGAGGGATACTTTTTTTTAAAATACTCTTCTGTAAATCAGTAGCTTGAATATTAATGTTTTCATTACTCTCCCTTATAAGGTTTTAGTAGAGAAATCAAAATAATACTTGGGAAGGAGGTAAAAAGAAAAAGATACCTTTCAAAATAAATCGAGTGAAATAATGGTTTAATTTTTGAATGAGTCACCTTTTAATACCTTTTTAATTCTGATCAGTGTGCGGTTGTTCTTTCCTAAGAAAGGTAGACCGTTCTAAAAGAGATAGAATTGCAAAAAGAGTAGACTAGATAGTTCTCTGAAATAACTGAAAAATACTAAGTGTTATATTAACAGAGCCACAGGAAAAGATATTTGGAAGCAATTCAGGTAATTTTCCAAAATAGAAATGACTAATTTAATGTAAGACTAATCTGCACGTGAAACACTGATCTTGGGATTTCTGTCATAAAATACAGCAGTCTGTACAACTGCTGAAAAAGAGAAGGCATTAATCTGCATAGACATGGTAGACAAAATAGATTGCATTATTTTTGTGTCAAAAGCACTGTCACTGCTTTAAGTCCCTTATTAAAGAAATACATGTTTTCTAAATCTCTGATTTTTCTCTCTAACAGGGAGTGTCTTGGGCAGCATGAGGTGAGTCGTGGAAACTGTCTTTTAAAGTGGAATATGAAGGATATCTCACTTTGTCAGTCTGACAAAGTATTGAAGATAAATTATATGTTTTAATATTTTAAAAATGTTTTTTATATTTTAAAATGAATTAAATACCTTATCACGAGGGTTTACATATGAGAAGGTATTTTAGCTCCTTTTTGAAGAATATATCACCTACTTGATTTTCAGATTCTTGGAAATTTAAACTCATGATTTATGAAGCTATTTGTGTATTCTTGTAGTTGTTTAATAGTGTTTAAATTTTTGGGAGGCTGGTCTTTTTACTTCTGGGGTGTTTTTTCCTCCTTCTGTAGTTGTTATTCTCTCCCTGTCACAGACTTTCCTCAGTTCTAGAAAATTCTGTGTTTATTTTAAAAGGATAAGGACAGTAGTGTTGTAAAGGAAAATTCCCATGTGACATGGATCTAAGCATGCGTGGATGAAATCAGGCATTATAGTGGAAACTTATTTAGTGGTCCTTACTAGCTTGTCTTTTTGATGTGCAGCCTTTTCCAGTTTTGGATGAAATCGTTGTCTGTTTTGGCTTACATGAGAAGAAAATGTAATTGATACTTGAAGCTAAATAACTATCATCATTATTCACAGTCGTTTCTAAAAGTCAAGACATTTAAACTCATTTGCCTTGATTTTAAAAGGTGATTGCTAAAGTAATCTTTAATAAAAACCCTATTGCCATTATAGCTTTGTCTACTAGTAATTCTGGCATAAGTTCTTGTATTGAAGTGCAGCTACCAAGACTATAACAAATCTAGTTTCATTTTAAACTAGTAAAAAAAAAAAAAAAAATCTGGAAAACAGTACACATTAAAAATACTTAAGACACCTCATCCCTATTTTTTCTTTGATCTTCCTCAATAATCTTTTGGTATTTGTTGTAATGGTGGCTTGATTGTGTGATGGCAACCTCTACAGCTATTGTTGACATAGTTCATAGATGCTCAGTCCGTGCAGCACACTTACTAATCCAACCAAGCTGTGAGTACAGCTTCCTTAGAGCTACTTTGCAGCTTGTTGGTTGCTAAAGAAAAATGTGCTGTGAAAAGGAATGAAAAGAACCACCATATCTATTTGTTTGTAGTTGAAACAGAAGGGTTTTGGGTTTGTTTTCCACACTAAAACTTGCAGGTGTATCGGCCAGTGTTTTATTGGGTCAATGACATGTTTTGTGATAGGACATACCACATCTTGCCCTAACTTTTGAGAATTCATGGATAAACAAAATATGAACTATGGTCAATTGACCAAGTACATAACTTGCAGTAGTCAACGTTGCTGGTGTCTGGTACTATTCAGATGTACATGGCTGCGAAGTTTATATGCCTCCCCATAGCAGAGGATAGTATGGCTCTTCTTATTAGATAAAATAGTTCCAATTATTACTTACTTCAGAATAAGTTAAAAATCTCTTCTGTGTTGCATATTAGACTTAGCAAGATCAGTTAGTTAGTTGCTTTGGATCATGTTTTCCTTATGGGTTAGTATAGAAAATGAGAAAAAAATCCCGGGGAGTCTGTACCTAACTTTAATTATTTAGATTTATTGATGCTATATGATATTCTAGATTGAAGGTCCCTTCTCTCAGCCAGCAGAGTGCAGTGCTTCCTTTCTGCTGAAGTTTAGCAGTTGAAGTTTAGTTGAAGGGTCCTAATCTTTGGGATTTTGATAGCAAGGAAAAGAATGATTTGTTAATGTGTGTGTGTGTGAGGGAGTATTTGCAGTGTATTTTATATCCATTGTACATTTTAATGTTGTTCTGAGATCTCTAAAAAAGAAAAAACACGTAATGTCTGCTCAGTGTTTCACAGTCACATTGGCTCTTTAGAAATCTCGCCTAAACTAATTTACATTTGTTAACAAGACTTGTAACTTGTATGACGTTAAATACATAAATATGTACTTATGAACATTTCCATTCTATAGTAATTTCCAGACCCTGAGGGGATTTTCATGGGAAATGTGAACTTTTGACAAGTGATGAAAGTAGCAATTTTCTCAAGCAAATTTTTGCTGTGAAGAGGGGCTCATTGCTGTACTATGTTACTAATTCTGTTGGACCTCTGTTATACCTCCTGTAATGGAGGAGGTAAAAGAAACAAACTAGGAATGAAACTAATTATGATGATGCATAGAAGATAGAATGAAAGCAAACAGTTTAGGAATTGTAAAGACAGTAGATTTGCTTATTATACATTTTTAGTTGTTCAGTACTTTTAATTCGTGTAGGTATTGGAGCTGATTTTTTGGTTCTTTTTTTTTTATTTCATTTTGGCATTTAGATTAAAAAGTATTTTTAAGGAATTGATTTAGTTCAAGCTCTTACATGTCTCTGGGTAATAAGCAATTTACCTCTAGAAACAACAGACTTAAGACTAATTTGCAGATGATATGATTGTACAAAATCTGTGTTCAGTGGCAGTATGATTCTACATGTTGTTTAGCTAACAGAAATCTTATTTTAGGTTATAGTCTACTACCTTCTTTTAAATAATTTTAATAGTAAGTTTTAGACTGAGACACCTGGATCTGTTTAGCCTGGAGAAGACAAGGCTGAAGAGGGGATCTTATAAATATCTAAAGGGTGAGTGTCAAGAAGATGGGGTCAGGCGTTTTTCATTGGTGCTCAGCGACAGGACACAGGGCAGCAGGCACAAATGGGAGCACAGGAAGTTCCACCTAAACATAAGGAGAAACTTCTTTACTTTGAGGGTGGCAGAGCACTGGAACAGGCTGCCCGGAGAGGTTGTGGAGTCTCTTCCTCTGGAAACTTTCAAAACCCTCCTGGATGCAATCATGTGCAAACTGCTCTAGGTGAACCTGCTTTCGCAGGGGGTTTGGACTAGATGATCTCCACAGGTCCCTTCCAACCCCTGACATTTTGTGATTCTGTGCTTAAGATTAGTTGTCAATTTTGTTTTAGGTTGTTGGTCAGAAAAATCACCTATTATCAAGAGCTGCTGCTACTCCAAAATGCAAAGGTGTTGGTTTACCTTTATTTTGAACTGCAATAAACACTGCATTTCATAGCAGTGGCATACACGTGCTTTTTTAAAATCAAATTATGAGAGCTAATGATCCTATTAAATCTATTTTTATGGGAAAACATTAATTAAAGCCTATACAATGTAAATAAGGACAAACAAGGAAATCTTAAGTGTGTATGATATTAATTTATCTGCTGTATTTGTCTTGCAGTTGCTTGATTTCATTAAATGTTCTTGGCTTGTTTCTGTGATCAGTATTTAGAATATCCTGTAGTATCAGGTTTGCTGTTCTTATGCCGCTCTTCTTGGATTGTTTTTGTTGGGGTTTTTTTGTAGGAATTTAATGCTATGTTTTATTATTCTAAGGTGGTATTTTTTTAGTCATGGTTCATTTATAGGAGAACGACCATTACTCTGCCTCTAGGTAAAATTTTATGTAAAACTTGATGAGATTCATCTTTATGGCTAAGTACCTTATTTCCAGATTTTCCTACTCTATTGTACATGTTTTTTATTTTCATATTCCAACTGATATATCTTTTAGTTGCTGTTATGTGTTTGAGAGATGTGCTGGAAGGCTGCTGAAAGTTGACTTGTCCTTTTTTCCTTGCCTTCTTTTCCTTATCCTGTGGAAGACCTGTAGTCTGAAAATTCTGTCTCCTTATTTTCTTTCTCTTTCCATTCAGCTTTCATAAAATACTTCTGGTTTTCATCTGCCTTCTTTATTCTTCAACTCATCAGCCTCCTGGAGTTTGTGGCTTCTTTGATACTGGTCTTTGTAGCAAGGGTAATGACCTCCCTTTAGCCATTTCAGAAATGCGTTCCACCTATAGAAAGGAAAGCTTTTCTCTACTTTGTGCTTTGCATTTGTTACTAATACCCACAACAGACTGACTTGTGAAGAAATGGAAGCAAAATTTGAAAATGTAATATAGGTTTAAATTAATTTAATTTAATTATATTTCATTCTTTTGGTTTTGGCCACAATGTCAATTGATTCCAGAAGTCTCTCTTTTATTGGACTCTAGACTTAGGAAAATCAATGAATGAGGCAAGCTGAAGCTGGGCTGGATGTACCTGGAAGGCTGGGATGTTCTCTGCAGTTGGCTGTCTGAAAGTTATTACCGTTGTCTGCTGGCTTGTGAGCTTCGTTGTCCCTGGTTTCATTCAGCAGATGAGATCATTTGGTGTACTTGAGGGATGCTACCAGTAGAGATGCTCGACTTCTGCCTCTTTGCTTCTGCTAATTCTCTTTAACAGGAGCTAGTGGCTGTATCTGATACAAGATTTAACTATTGGGTGAAAAGTCTCATCAGTATATTGAACTGTGCAGCTGTAGACCTAATGTGCTATTACTGCTTTGATCTGCTGTAACTCTTTGAGTTGCAGCAGAACCAGTAGTCAGAAAAATTTCAGTGGAAATAAGGGAGAAGGAAAAGGTAGAGAAGCGGACAGTACACAATTCATTCCTTTACCTTCCAGCATCCTTTGATTACTTACGTTGCTACTTACGTGACTCTGAGGAAAGAGGAGGAGGGATGTGGAGGAGGATGAGACGGTCAGGATATTAGGAACCATAAAAGCTTTGGAAATTGGGGAATGTTTGCTGGATATAGTACTATTCTCCCCTTCAGACCCTCTTTTTATTAGACCTGTTACTGCCTTTTGCTCATTTGATCAACAGAAACACAAGCCATCAGAGACTGAGCTACAGTATGTCTGCAGCGGGGAGTATGAACCAGGCATTCAGACTACCTGCTATGGTTGTATTAGTGCTTTAGCCAGTGTAGTGAGATTCATCTCTGATGCGGGGATGGGTGAGTAGTTGAATATGATAACGTCAAAGTTTCCTCCTGTGTATTCCATGCTTGGTGTTCCGCTTGCAATGCAGACTCCGATTGTTCACGGAGCCTCTGTTAGTTAGGATGAGGAGTTCAGAAGTCTTGTGAATGAATTTCGTTTTGTAATGATTTGATCTAGAGTTACAGTCAGTTTTGGGGTGAAGCCCAGAAAACATGTCTATAGGCAAGGGATCCTACTTTGTAACTTTTTGCTTTAGGACTAAGAGAAATCGACTTGGACAGTGCTGAAGGGAAAATGTCCCTTGCTCCCCACTGGGTGGGGGGACCATCCTCTTCCCTCATTTCAGTTCCAGTGCTCACCTTGCTGTATGTTGAATCAACTTGCAAATATAGTGAAAGACAAGGAATGTTTTTCTATTCATTCCTTTTCTTCCGTTTTAGTTAGCCGAATAGTCTTGCCCTAAAGATGGATGTGTGGTAGAACTTGTTCAAAGTAAGTGGTAGGCATGTGCAATTGGAGTTGTAGAACTGAAGAGGGAAAAGGAAGGAATACAGTGCTGTTCAGTCAGCTTAAGCTGTAACACAGTCACGCTCTTAGCCTAGTCAAAGTGAGTTATGTCACGTTAGCCTATTGTGTAATAACATCACATAGTTTTTTGTTTTTTCTGTGAAATGATCATGAGATTAAGCAAAAAAATAAATTTTTTGACAGCATCACATAAACTAGTGTTTTTTCATGTGAATGTTATGTAATAGTTGAAAATGGGAACAGCAAGTTTCCTTTAATACTTGTGATATGGAGTGACTTGTACTATTCAACTTTAGGAAAGTAACCTAGTTAGCAAAGCTAAGAGTTTACACCCCAGTACCGTTGAAGATTAAAAGCTTCTGAATAGATGCTCTGTTAACTGGAGTGTTAACCTCAAGTTAACACAAATATGTCATAAAACATAGTCCTGTCACAGAGCTGTTTCTTCTTCCCCTTCCTGTTCCTGGGGGTTATATATGGTATAGTCAGTATTTGATTTTTAGAATTTCTGGCTGGCAGGTTGTTTGTAGAATTGTAAAATGTTGTGGGTTTATGATGAGTATTACACAATTAACGCTGTGAAAGCAAATTGTAACTATCTTCTGCAATAACTGTAGAGGAGTTTGAGAACCATTAATGGATAGTACAAGTTAAATTTAAAGAGTATAAAAAGAAGTGTATCACACTGAAAGATTTGAAAATGTGATAGTCTCTTTACAAAAATAAAAGGAAACTATGTAGCAAAAGTTAGCTTGTTCTGTTGATAAAATGGGCTTTTTAACCAATATTATCAGTGTAAAACAAATGTGTGTGGTTATGTTGGGATGGGAACCTACAGTCTATTTAAAAAAAGTCAGATAGACATTGTACTGTGTTTTCCTTTAAAGAAAGATACTCAAGACCCAAAATTTCTCTGTACTGATGCTTGTTCCTCTCTCTCTGTATATATGTGTGTGTGTGTATATATAAGTAGCACACACAGCACGTATGTGCAATACATGTATGTATACACTATCTGTATATATAATTTTTATTTGTTTTCAACTTTTAGGTTAGTCCACTACCATGTCACTCTGCAAATCCCTACTCATGTAAAAGACTTTGTGGGCGGCTTCTTGATTGTCAGAATCACACCTGTA
>NW_010413587.1:22715-35084 GCF_000710305.1 Buceros rhinoceros silvestris
TCATTACATTGCTAAATTGAATGGTAATGCAGATGGAAAAAAGGTAGGTTGGTTTCCTTTTGCTTTTTTTTTTTTTGTGTGTGTGTTTTAACTGGAAAATAAAGAATTTGCAGCTGGAAGACACAGAATCTATTCCAGATTTTGGTGGGATGCTTGCGTGTGTTCTGTGACAGAACTACTGTGACATTTAGCTAATCTATACCTCTTTAGACTATAAAACTGAGACAATATTATACATTTTGCAAATGCCACACCTTTTTGTTCGATGTTAACATACATTATTTTCATCAAAACCTTATTTAACACTGATAAGGCTCTTCTAAAGTCAGTTTTTGTGACTGTCAAGGTCAAATGAACTACTGGTAATCCCTATATACAAATCCACTTGCAGTCTGCTGGGGGAGTTATTTACTGAGGAGGGATATAAAGGGGTTGAGGAGGCTGGCAAATCTTTGTGAGAGCACTGGAAATGTTGCAGAATAGGTGAAGGCTTCTCGAAGCACTGGGGTGATATATTCATGTTTATCAGTATGTGCTAGAAAGTGTTACTTATGTGATTAAGAAGCTGAAAAGTGTTAATTGCTTAAGATAATATGAAACAAAAATAAAAGTAAGTATAAAGCTGAAAATTGTTCTAATTTTGAGCAGTCAAAAGCACATAGCTTGTGGTTTGAAAGAAGCATGATTTGGAGGAAAACAGCTTTTTAAGTTTTTAAAGCCTTAATTTAGAAAAAGTTGCAACATGGTCTCTCTGGGTGTTTAGAAAACTGAGGAAGCATTCCATTGGGTACAGAATGTAAATGTTATATTGTAACCTTAATAGAGTGATATCCCTGTGGATTCCAATCTTAAAAGTCATCAAATAACGTGTATATCACAGTTACTGTATTATTCTATCAGTGATTGTGGAACTTTAGTCTGAGGAGTATGAGCTATTAGTGCAACTTGCAGAACAGTAACCTGCAGCAATAGAGTGACATCAGTACATACTGAGAGTGACAGTTATTCAAGCATCTCCAGTTATGACTATAAGAGGCTATCTGCCTACTGTTTCAGTTAAACCAATTAAAATGTGAATGTGTCAGGATTGTTCCTAGCTCCATTTTGAATGAGATAATACAGTCTCAGAAAACAGGAGTCTGTGTACATAATGAAATATCGGGAAATCTTGTTTCTTAATTGTCTGTGAATTTTTATAAACTCAATTGGTTTTGGCCTTTAGAGCTTTTTGTTCTGTTGTTTTGATAGACTAAATTGCAGGTGTAGTCAGAAAAAGGCTGATTAAATTTCGTATTATATGTCTAAGTAGTGATTTTGCTGTCCGGAATTCAGGTTTGTTCTGCATGTTGTGTTTGAAAATGTTGCAGAAAAGCCAGCTGTTTGCTTTTACCTACTGTTAAACTTTATATCACAGTTTTCTAAATGCTTTTAGTTGCTACTGTCTTTCTTAGGTATGAATTTTTGTGGGTTACATTGTGTATATGATCTTTTTTAAACTTCATTTTTAGAACCCTTTTTACACTTCAGCAAAAATTGTTCAACTATCGAAGCAGAAGAAAAGGGGACTGGAAGAAAATGGGGGGAAAACTGTAGTAAAACTTTAAATTCTTATGCCCTTATTTTGAACAGCATAAAGTGAAACGTTAGCATGGTATCGCGGTTTGAGGGGGGGACTATTCCCCCCACTGAAAGAGGATGCGACAGACTGGTGTGTTTTGGCTGGGAAGCCAGCCAAAGCTCACACAGAAAACTTTTGATTCTCATTAAGGTGCTGATAAGAGCTTAGTGAGCTCATTAGGCCTTAGTCGGGCTAAGGAAAAAATGATAACACAGACAGGCTACATACATGAGCGATAGAAGCAGGAACGTTTAATGAGACAGACGCCCTTGAAGTAAACCGGCCTGGAAGAGGGAGAGAAAGAGATAGAAGGGAGAATAAATACAAGTGCACAGTATAAACTCTCCGATTGGGCAATTCCCGCCGCTTACAAACTTCGCCCCACAATGGCTCACCAGGCCGGTGGGGGTGGCGGGGGGGAAGGCAAAAGTCCACCTGTAGTTGTCTGCCTGGCAAAAATGCTCTTGATATAGGAACTTTCTCCTGAAGCAAACCTTTTATGCAAATAAAAACATAGTCCTCTTCTCCTTCGGGGTGGCTACAGGGCCCTCTGCCAAGGATAGCTTCTTCCAGACTCCCCACACACACACACATCTGCGCCGCGGGCCGGCCAGGTCGCGTCTTAAGGGAATATCTTCAAATTCTCTTGCGCGTAGGGGCCTCCTACATACGCCACAGGGACAAGGGGTACCACTGGGTTCATCCATTAGGGCAAGACAGTTCATTAGACCACCCCCGCCGGGAATCGGCAGAAAACGGAGAAGGTCCTACCAATTTTGCAGAAGGAGTCTTTTACTGCTTCAGGGAACTAGCAGGTCTTGGACGTGTCTTTCTCTCCTTGATAAAGGTTTCCAGTCCAAGGGCGTAAGATACAGGAGTCCTCTGCGGCATATCTGATAAAGCCGCAGAGCACGGACGAGATAGGGAGGAGGGCAGATAGAGCAGAGGGGAGAAGCAAGCTGGCAAAATGGCGTCGAATCTTCTTGGCACGCCCCCTTTTATGACTTCATTCAAAGAGGCGTATTCTCCTTCCTGGAAGCTTGGGAGAACCACAGCTCTCTGGGAAGAAGAAAGCCAGACAACAGGAGAGCATCCGGTTCCTCCATGTTGAACCCGGGACACATGGAATTAGTCCTTTTTGCTTTATTTTTACTGACTTCTGTGAAACTGAGCATTTGCATGTGATGGTGGGCCCTAATGCTGTGTAGGTTCAGTTCATGAATCATGTCAATCTGTGTGTGTTTCGTTGCAGACTGGGGTTCTGGATGAGTAATTAAGATAAGAATAAGAATAGAAAAAGAGCTTAATTTACTGTGTGGATGTTCATCACGTTGTGCTGATGTTGATTGCATCACCTGGAGTGAGAGTGACACCACAGCTCCTCTGTAGCCTCTGTGTAGTACATGGAGTGGAAGCAATGTCTTAGCAGCTCCAAGCATATACCCAAGCTAATACTTTTTGGAAGATTATACAAACTATAGTACATGTATGGAAATGGAATGACTTAAAGTTTGCTTCTTAAAATCAGGCAAACAGACCTTCCCACCCCTGTATTACAGAGCAGTATGTCATCACTGAAGTAATACAATAACATGGTGTGTAGGAAAAGTTAGTTCTGATATGAAATCACTTCTTTTCTAACAGTTTTCCATGCAGAATTACCAGGCTTAATGACAATTTTTCAAAGCACTAATATTAAGAGGTCCTTTTAGGCCCAGGAAGCAAAATAGAACTCTGACTGACAAACACAGGTATTTCTGCTTTTCCTTTAGAAACATATTTTAATGATTATTTTTGCTGGAGGGTTATTGTACTGAGTAGCTGAATTCCATTAGCAAGAATAACCCCAACTCTTTATTCAATATGAAAGCTTTTTAATGGTGTCTAACAAACAAATGTTTGGCACTTATTTAGTACTTTGTTTTTATTTTGTTAGGCAGGTCCAGAATGTTCGCAGTGTGAAGAGGAGTGTACTAAGCCCCGGCCATCTGGCTGTCCTCACCGATGTGTTTTGCCCTGTCATCCTGGTGATTGCCCATCGTGTCTCCAGATGCTTAAAATAAAGTGTCACTGCAAACTATCAGTACTATATATCGAATGCCTGTAAGTGTCAGACCTGAACCCAACTTTTCATCTGAATGCTACTAACTGGAAACCATTTGAAATGTCTGGGGATGTGAGCTACTCTTACAGCAAGTTACAATGTTTCTCTTGAAGGGTATAATATGTAATGTAATGGGGTTTTTTTCTATGTAAAATTTCCCAGTGTTTTATAATAATTTTAGCAGTAATACCAAATAAATGTATGGAGTCTTCTAAGCAGAACTGATTTTTATAATGTTTCATAATACAGTAATACTTTAAATGATTAAATATATAGTAATTTATATAATGTTTACCCTATACATCATTCTTCTACTGTATGTAAAGAAGAATTTTGTAACAAGAATTAGAATTAATATAGTTAGTCTAAAAGGTCTTTACAACTAACGTACTTCAAACTCTGGATGTTTTAAGTGGAAAACTTAATAACCATTTATAATCCTTCTTAGTCATTTGCGTGAGTGTGGATAGTGAGTTAGGTAGCCTTTACTAAATATAAGATGAGATTTGTAGATTTAAGCATTATCCTCTGCATGTTGCTCTGAAAACATTTGTCCCATGTGCATATGTTCTTTTTTGTACATTTTCTTTAAAGTACTTCAAATCTTCTAAATGTATGTGGTTTTGTCTGCAAAGCAATGTAGTTTGTATTAGTTCCACAGATTGTGGACAAATGACCCCATTTTTCTGTACAGTGAGATATATTTAAATATACCCCTAATTGTATTGACTTCTGTTGTTTTTAATTTGGAATTTATGGCAAAAACTTTTTTTTTTTTACAGAAAACTAACATGTGCTGATTTAAAAGAAAAGGAGCTTCTTATTTCCTGCAAAAATCAGTGTCCTAAAGAGGTAAGCTATATTAACAAAGAAATACTTGATTTGATGGATGAGTGGAATTTTGTGGAATTTTCTTTTTTGTAAGGTTTTTAATACAGTTTCATAGGCCAAGCAAACCAGAGAAGCTTAGTCTGAATGAATATGCTAAATGATAGATGCAAAGGTGGTTAGTGAACTGTACTCAGAGGACAGTTATTAATGTCTTGCTGTCGAATTGGAAGGTTATATTGAGTATCAGAGATTTGTCTGCAAGACATGAATGGCTTGAATGTTTAAGCATGCACATGAGGTTGAATGTGGAAGAGTACGTCCTTTAAAGTGGGTTAAAAAGGGTCTTGTATTTATATCTCCAAAATAATGGGATGCTATTTGATTAGGAAAGATACTGAGAATTGTACTTGTGATCTCATCTAAGTGCAGTTCTAGTAATACCTGTCTGTGCAACAATTTGGAATGGGTTGGGGGGAAAAGGATTTTATACTTAAGAATTGAGATGCATTAATAATTCTCTGCTATGTTAGTGGAATATGTGTTAAGTGGTGTGAAATAGAAGACAAGGCAGTTAATCCTTCTACTGTATCTGTGTATATCTAAAGAGTTGCTGTAAAGAAGAGAAGAATAATATCCTTAGTGCATGATGCTTAGGCTATGAACCAGTGTATGTAAACATGAGTAAGGAAGATTCATGTTAAATGCTGTAGTAAATCTTGTGGAGCTTTTGAGTACTGAAGTGTCTGGAGCAGGGGATGAACTGGTTGGAGAAGCTACCAAATTTTCATTAGTGACAGCTTAGACATGTATCAGGATTTGTCCAGTTGTGGATAATACTGCTGTAAGACATGAACGATCATCCAAATGAGTTTTTTCCTGTGTCTCCCAGTGCTGGTGTTACGTACTGCTTGTGTGCTTTCAGAAATCCATGCCTTAGTTATTATTCTGTGTTTGTTCTTTAGTTGTCATTTGTTATGGTGAGCATGACAGCTCTCCCTTCATTCCCCACTGTAGAGTTAGAAAATTTATGAATTGGAAAAACTGGAATAGTCAGGAGTATTTTGAAAAGTGTTTCCGTGGCTAAACTCTCCAGAATTTCTGAGAAATTCTCCTTCCCTGCAATAAAAAATGCTTGTACTAAAGAAAATCTTTTATCTTATAATCACTTATTATTTTTGTTGTTCTGGTTTGGCCTTTTACTGTGTAGCTCAATCTCTTTGTCTCATCTAGTAGTTAACTGGCAATCATAAATAATTTGGTTCAACCCACTCTCCTTCCCCGATTCCAGTCAGTTCCCTTACGCTGTTTTACCTATGATATCCTGTAGTCTGAGATTTCTGTCTTTTTATTTCATCTCTTGTTGTTCTGAATTCTGCCTCAACCTAATAAATGCTTTTGTTTCATTATTTTCCAGTGTCAAAAACATCACATTAGAATCCTTGCCTTTATTAGAAAACATTCTTTGCTTTTCCTGCTTGTTTCCTAACAGTCTCTGTTCCTCTGTTTTTCAGACAAGATTATGTTAACCCCAGCAGGCAGGCTGTGCTGTGTTATTACTTGTATCTTCTGCTTCTTGCCCTTGTAAATGTCTTTCTGATGTCTTTTTTCTGTAAATGAATGTGCCTGTCACAATTTTATCATCTGGATGTCTGAAAGCTCTCTTCCTGGCAGGGGAACACTTCTGAATATTATTTCGTTGTCCATTTAGCTCTTAATTTTGTCCTTTCATTTCCCTCTCTTACTTTGGTTTTATTTACTCTAAGACTTCCTCCACTTTATTTTCAAGGGTGCTTATTTCTTACCATTGTTGGTATCTTTCTAGCAGAAATTAGAACTGTGAAAAATATGCTACTTTCTCTGGGAAACTTAGCAGCCGAAACCCAGCTGCAACATTATTTGTGGGAAACTATATCTCTAACTAGCCTCTGTTTGATTAACACTAACCAATCAGAAACTGCGAATGAACTAACTCCTGTATCCAATCATAGTGCCTTAAGAGATGCATACTGTCTATGTGACAAGGAACACATCCAATCACTATGTAACCAGTTACGTGAGCAAGAATCCACTGTCTATAAATAGAGAAGCATTGTAAACAATAAACGGGTCTCACGGCACACCACATTGGCGTTCAGGTGATTCTTCCCACTCCAGCTCGCAGGCTCGCCCTAAGAATATAGCATGTATCGCTACAACCATGAACTATGTGTTCTTTTATTTCAGCTTCTCTTCAAATAATTTTCTTTCGTATCTCATCTTTGACTTTGATTAATGTAACTGTTGTGATTTTTCTGGACATATTCCTGAGTCAGGAAGGGAAATCAGTCTGGGATTTAAAATCTGTCCAGTAGTGGTTCTGAATTCTAGCTTGCAGTTCACAATTGCCCTGTTCCACAGATGGTGTTGCTTTTATTTAACTCAGTGGGATGTGAAAGATCAAGTGGACAACAGAGTCCACTTCTATTTTATAAAGCCTTTATTTAAGTCTAAAATTCTTATTCCTGCAGATGCCTTGAAAGTAAGGTTTTATGCAGCATCTGCTATCCAGAGAATCTTTTCAGTGTAACTGATGATGTAAAAATGCATGCTCTTCCTGTGATACTAGCTCTAGCTCTCACTGGCTTTCATGAAACATAAAAGTATGAGTACAGTCCTGCCTCAGGTAGTTCATACCTTTGTGTTACATTTCTTTCTACTTTCCTCAGATCCTATTTCAGTAACTTCATGTGAACTGTATGGGTTTTTTTACCTTTTTTTTGTCTAAAGTTGTTCCTGTTTCTCTGAGTATTGAACGCGGCTAGGGATATTTTGTCTGTTTTATAAATCTACAGTATTTGTCTGCAACTTTGAGAAAATTAGCTAGCTGTATCATTATACAAACTGTATTGGTAGTTCTGTTTCAAAGGAATCTTTGATAAATGCGGTTTGAAGGAGTAGCCTTAACAGACATCTCCCTGCCACTACCACCAGCAGATATAGATCAAGCCCATTGAGGGGACCTCACAAGAACTTATAAAGAACTTCTCCAAAAGATAAGACTACCCAATTCAGAACATTTAAAGTACGTCCTCCCAAAACTAAATTGGAAGTGTTTTGTGTATAGTCCTGACAGCCTCAAGTAAATTTCAAATTAGCGCTTTATGAGATTTTTCTTATTCAATGTCAGCTGACCTTGGGTCATTAGCAGAGCTCAGTGAAGCTGCTGTTGCTAAAAATCAGTGTGCGCTGTCACTCCACCAATCTTAGCATAGTGCAGTTTAGATTCAATAGAATACAGTATTTTACTGAATCCCTTACTTTTGAGATGTTTTTCTTTTTGATTAATAGAAATTGTGGTAGACTCTATACTACCATATTTGAATTGCAGGTAGCATGGTACATTTGGAGATTATATTGTTTGGTGCCTTGAAGAAATACAACAAGAACTTAAGGTTTCATGGTTCTGTTTTATCTATAGCAGTACAAAACTATAAATTAGTTTCGCATTTTCTTTCTGCTTTAGGGGGTAGCAAAGTCTTTGATATTGCCACAGCTGTTAGATGGGATGCCTAATTAAAAAGCTTTCTCCTTTTTCGTAACAATAACAAAAAATCCTGTTGAAGAAAATTCAACTGTGTTTTTTAAATCAGGGGAGATTAAATTCTTATGGTCATGTTTGCAGATGTTTTGGGACAATTCTTACATAGAAGTTTTAACAGTCTATCAGATTTCATCATTTATGTATTCATATCAGTATTTGTGGGTCTGTGTTTAACACATTCTGTGTAATTAATATTTTTTGAAATAACCATACTTTTTACTTTGACTCTGCTATTGTATTTATGTGAAGTATGGGAAGTAGGTGTCATAAATTTTAAGAGTATGCATATATTTTTTTAATAAAATTTATTTCCAGAGTACTTAATTAAATTCTGCACACACACCTTGAAAATGTACGTGGGTTGCATAAATTTAATTTTAAAAGGAAAATGCATGGCTTTGGCCTGTAACAAGATGGTTTTCCTCAATGTCTGGCCTAAGTAGTGGAGGTTTTAATAAGATCTCTGGAAGCAGGGCCACCCTTTAAACTGAAGTTTCTGCGCCTTTGTTTGGAAGTGATAACTTATCTTTTGTACTTAGCTTTTTTGTTTGCTGCTCAAAGAACTGTTTTCTGTATTAACAGGTTATTTTCTTTATTATCATATGTGTATTAACAGGTTGTGTTTATTGCCTTCTGGTGGAGGTCAGTTAAGCCTCCATAAATGTTGATCGGTTTTAGGCATAATGTCAAGATTTAAATGCATTGCCTAAGAGAAGATGCTTGTAGGATTTTTTTGTTCTGTTTTCAGAGCTGTGGATTAAATCCCTTTATTGAAAGGGCCTTGACATGTCAAAGGCTGTTCGCTTTGGCTTTTAGTTCATGAGCTATTGACATGAGCTATCTGTGGTGAAAAAGGTCTGAAGGAGTATACGCTTTCTATTTTAGCGGGTAGCTCAGTAGGGACACTTAAGCAAAAAAAATCCTTTCCACTACATTTTTGATTTATCAGAAGCAGCGGTAGGATTGCTTTTATTTTCTGAGATCATGGGAATATGTTGTTTTGCCACTCATTTCACTGCTCCTCTTGATTTTTTTTTTTTTTTAATTTTGCGTTGAAGGGAGTAAAAACAAAGTTATACTGCCATCTTCATTCTTGTCCTGCATCCCTGTGGATGTGAACTGTGTAGCTCTGTGCAGAGAACTAAGTGTGTAAATCTGGGTTTCAGTATTGGATTACACATATTTCTGTGCTAAGCAAATTTTGCTGTAGTGGTATGTAATGTAAGAATTTTATTGCAGTAGCACCTGGAGGTTGAGGTGAGGGCTACTGTCTTGAATTCACAGCTTTGACATGTCAGTTATAAGATCGTTTGGGCTTTGACGCTGTTAATGGAAATGTGCCTAATTAGTATGGAAGAGTGAGCTGGAAGTAATAGTTCTAGCCATGGATTGTTCTGGCCAGCATAGGGTGACTTGCAGGTGAGACTAGATTGTCACTGTGTGTAATGCTCTTGGGTAGGGAGCCAGGAGATGTATCTTCGTACTGTGCAGAGTTCATGCAGTAGCAAATTGGTCTTGCAAAGGTTGTGGTCACTAGTGAGCAGACTCAGCTGTCAGGCTCCAAGTTCTGGCTGGAGCAGTCTGACCTCAGCGTACAAGGGTTAAAGGACAGTTTCTCTCCTCCCCTTTTCAAAACGAGGCAAAATGCAAGATTTGTTGATGAAGGTTTGCTCAAGCACAAACAAAAATTCCTTCTTTGATGAGATTCTTTGGTAAGTTAATATCCTTCGTTGGTAATTTATTTTTTTTTCTCATCACATGAAGCGAATAGATTAGATTTGCTATATATATGGTTTCAGCAGAGCAATTGAGTCAATGCTACTTAGTGAATATCTAGTTCAAATAGAGAAGAGGGTTGCTAGCAGGATGAAGGTGGGCTAAAGGAAACAACTGCTTGTGCTTTATTATTTAACAATCCCCCTGAAAACAATCAAACCGATAATGAATCTAAACAAAAACTTGGAGCAAGAGGTGTTAACAGTAAGGAAATTTTCCGAAGGACTGGGTTGATGCCTGATCTTGCGTTGTTTTCAATAATGGCCTTGGGACCAAAAACATTGGAATTTTCTGATGAAAATTTGTGGACTGTTGTCAGTACATGACAACTGAGGAAATGCATCTGCAGAACACATGTATTTGGGTCATGTTATTAGATCAAGAAAAAAACAGCAAGATGATGCATGTCTAGGCTAGTAATAAGCTCCCAGGAAACAGCAGAAATTCTTATTGTCACAGCATGATTAGCTTGGAGAGAAATGCTGAGGATGTATTGGGGAGGATATTCTATTAAGAATAAGGTGCACTTAAGGCATTGTACAAAGTCCTTCCCACAGAGATGCCATTTGGGATCTTAGGTGCAGTTCTGGCTATGGTATTCAAGAAACATTGATTTAAGCTGTTTAAAATTCAATGAAGGGGATCCTATGGGCATAAAGAGCCTTTTGTAAAAGTTCAGTAGAGAAATATTTCAATAATAAGGATAAAAACTAGGGGGTATAGACTGGCTAGAATAAATGTAGGAAATTATAAAAAGCTCTTGTAGCTTGTAGTGAGCTCCTGGAACATCCTCTTTATTGAAACAGTAGAAAGAGGGTAGAATGGGGTATTGTTTTCATGGTAGAGACTTCATCCAGTCCTAGAGGGATCATAGGAGGTGCCTGCTTTTAGGAGGACTGGACATTAGGAGTGAACATGGTGACTTAGACATTTCTTTTAGTCCTGTGTGAAATGTGCTGAAGCGTGACTAAAAAAATGAGCCTGAACTGTTAAGTATCTAGCAGAGTAATAACAGTTTGTAACTGACATGAGTGTGAAAATGTGTATGTCTGTTCCATAATTTTTAGTTGGAAAGTTTTGCACTCTGTTAATCTGCTGTGTCTGAAATAAAACCATTTCATAGATTCTTCGTAATTTTTCACTCATTTATTGGTATGGGCGTTTTGTTTGTGTTTTTTGTTCTTTGTAGCTGCCCTGTGGTCACCGGTGTAAAGAGATTTGCCATTCAGGTAACTGTCCTCTGAACTGCAGCCAGAAAGTTAAACTCCGATGTCTTTGTAAAAGACTGAAAAAGGTAAATTTTTAAGTTACAATTTTGAGAACTATGTGTTTTCTTTGTGTGTTGCTAGGCTTGTGTAGGTAGATTGTCTCTGGTGCAGATTAGAATGGGTCTCGTTCCTCTATTAAAATTCAACGTCAGCTGAAGATCTGGGCTGCAATGTCAAATGATTCACTGGAGAATGTAAAATCCTGTTATTTCTAAAACATGTTAGCTGCCTGACTTATAATATCTTCATCTTCAAGCACACTTGAATTTTTACAGCTTTACTGGGAGAATAGTCAGGTGACCTGGAGTGGTTTGAGAAGAAAAAATCCACTTTTCTGATGATATTGGGAAGGTTTATAATTACATAAGTTGGAGTAAGCACAGATGTTGTGAATCCCAAATTAATGTAATCAGTTATGGTTCTCTCAAATGTAAAAGCAAGTGTAGGCATCAGCATCTTTAGCTTCTAACAAAGATAAGGGACAAAGTAATGTACCAAATTTATTGTTGCTATATAGTGTTATGAGGGGGAGAACAGAAATTGATGTGAAGTCTTCATGCATAGTAATGACTTAATTAAAAAAATCATCATCTGTCTTAATTAAAAGGTGCTTAAATTATTTCTCTGAACCCAGTTAACTTTTGAGCCTTCCAAACAGGCTCCCATTCCCCAGTTCTCAGCTTGTCCAAGAAATGTTTTGTGCATCCAGAAGTCTTGCAGATGTGGTGTTCAGAAAGAGAAAGGATGATGTGCACAGAAAAAGTGCTTCAAATGGAACAGTCTCTGCTTACAGATAACCACCTCCCCACTCTCCCCACTATCCCCCACCTGACTCCCCACCCTGAATATTAGGGGGAGGAAGCGTGAGCGAGGATTTTCCTTGCCCTGTAATCTCAGCACCTAAGAGAATGTATGTGAAATTACTGAGACTCTGAATGCTGGCTCTTTCTGCTGGAGTTCTGAAGGTTCTTACATTGTCTTAGGCAAACAGGTGAGAAAAGACCGAACATTGCCCTGTAATCTCAGCACCTAAGAGAATGTATGTGAAATTACTGAGACTCTGAATGCTGGCTCTTTCTGCTGGAGTTCTGAAGGTTCTTACATTGTCTTAGGCAAACAGGTGAGAAAAGAGAAGTTACGCTGGACTATTTGATTTATTCTTGCTTTCAGCTTAGCTTGTCAGAAGGGAAAG
>NW_010413587.1:35105-45917 GCF_000710305.1 Buceros rhinoceros silvestris
CAATAACATTTAATAATTAGCTTTATTTTTCGTATAACCAATGTTTTACTAAATAATTATTTATAAATGTTTTCATAAAGAAATTGACATTCTAACTGCATTTTTATATAGGGAAATGATTATAAAAGACTCAAATTATATTTAACAGGAGGTACAATGCAGCAAGATACAAGAAGGCCAAGTTTCACTGGAATGTGATGCATTATGCAAGGAAATGAAGCGGAAGGCATCTGAGGTAATGTGTCTGTTGTGGCTATAACTTCTCAGTGCTTCAAGAAAAGTAGGAAAAAATGGAACACAGAATTATTTTCTCAAGACAATACCAGCAAAAAATACAACATAAGTAGATGTGCTGTTAAATAGCAGTTACTTTTTCAGACTTGCATGTGGCTTAGTGGAGACAATTTCAGTGTTTGTAGACAGTGTTAATTCAGTCAAGTACTGTGTTTAAAACAATATTCTGTTATTTTCCCTTTTTAAAAATTCATTAGAACTGGTTCTTTCCTCTTCCACTGAGAAGTGCTGATCAGTGATGATAAAACTGTCATTGCTTATGATTGGCACTGTAGGATTAGGGCCGTTTCAGAGGGCATTGTTAAATCTGCTCTTTCCAGTGCAAGTTTTGCAAGACATTGAATGCTCAACTTGTCCAGCATGAAGAGTGTAGTTCTGTCACTATATGAGTTATCCTGTACCAGAAGAATGGAGAGTTTTCAGCAATTGCAGTATACTCTTTAGCCTGCTGTAAAGGTGACCCCTCTTTAGTTCTGCTGTTTAATGAAGAATTTGCTGCATGCTGTCACCCAGAGAGACAGAATATCAACCATACTCTTAGAAGTGTTTTATAAAAGCATAAACAAAATGAATTGGTGCATGACTTGCTTGGTTTCTATTAGGTAACTCTTAAGACCTTATAAATAACAACCCAAAAAATCAAAGGGTAAAGCTGACTTTTGTCAGCTTCTGCTCAGACTTTCAGGATTGATTGGCAAGTTCTAACGAGTACCACATAGACCAAATCTGGCAATTTTGTAAGCAGGTCAAATGCCAAGACTGTTGGGATATGCCTTTAGAAAATCCCAGCCATAACAAACAGTTCCAGTAGGAGTGTGAAGATGAGTTCATGGGACGGGGAGTGTGCTAAAGGAAGATGAATTCACAAGAAACTGCGTGAACTGGGACACAGCAGCGTGTCTCGGTCTGGTGCAGCGTCAGCGGCTGTTTTACTTCAGCAGATACTAGTTCCTATTTCTTGCCCCTGCCATTGTAATCCACAGGGAGGAGTGGTCTAATGCAATGAGCCAATGACTCTAAGATCTACAATAAGCAATGCCACAAATGTACTGTGTGGTGTAACGTAGCTGTGTGTACCTTCTGAGGAATCAAATGTGTCATTTACTGTATGTTGTATTAAATAGTTCTAGAAATGCTTTTCCATACTGTGGTTATAATGGTTAAACTTCCCTCTGCCTATGTATGCTATACCCCTGTATCTTTTACAAATGTGATCACACAATGGTGTAAAAAGAAGCTCTGCCCTTGCTGCCTTTCCACATTTGTGGATCACTTTTTCCTTAGGAGCTGAAGTCCTGCCATTAGATGGCAGTGAAATGGCAGGAGGCTAGTTGTATACTTTTTTCCACACCAGACTTGCCCATTTCAGATGTGCATGGCTGAAAAGGTCTTTTATACTTCTAAAGAGAAACTCCACCATTGCGTATAGATTAATGAAATTCTCAGTAATGCTTTTAGTTGATATATGGTTTAGCAATTTAAAAAAATTGTCTGAAAACCTGCAAGTAGGACTGTTCTATTTATCCTGTCCTCAGCGTACACTGTTTGAGCTACAGTGTGCTGAAGAATGGGCTGGTGTGCTTTCTCCTTAGTCATCAAGAGCTCTTGATTTGCAAATTTGTTTGGGACAAATTCCACCTGTGCAAAACACATTTAGTAAATTATTGTCACTGTTATGCAAACCCATCCGGTTATTAGGATCAAGACTTTTTCATTTCAAGTTTTTAATCAGATTTTTACACCTAACTTTTCTAAGGTGCCCCTAATGCTAAAGGTCCAAAGAAATGTACACAAGAAGGGAGACGCATGTGCCTCCCCAGTGTACTCTTCCTGTTGCTAGTATTGCTGTAGTGATGTCTGACTATGAGAATTTTAGAGTTCGAGCTGGTGTCTTTCTTTTTAATGATCTTTGTTGGGTTTATCTCCTATTAGCATGCTTAATTGTTTTTCAGTTCACATAAACTTCTGGCATCTGTAATTGTCCTGTAGCACTGAATTTCTAGATTTAGCCAAATACTGTGTGGGAGTAGAATACTTCCCTCTGTTATGAACAAGCCTCCTGGTAATTTCATTTTATGCCTTTGCATATTACAAAAAATAATTATTGATGTTTTATCCCTATTTGACATTTTCACGTTCTTCAGGATTCTGTGCCCTGTTAGTCATCTCATGAATCCTACTAGTGCATCTCTTTAGATGGAAGCCACTTCACCCTGTTGTCTTTTGTTATACGTTCAGGCTTTACATTCTGTTGTTATTTGCAGGAGCAAAACTGAATGCGGGAGCTAAGATTCAAGCGCATTGTGTGTTTACATATTGACATTTTTCTGTACCCTTCTTAAGAATTTCTAGTAATTAATTTGCTTTCTTGAACACTACAAAACACTTCTATAGAATTATCAATTGTAGCTCACATGACTTCTTTTCATGTAACTTTCTGATGGTGGGGCATTTTTTATTACAATTGGCTGGCATTACACTAAGAGCTTTAAAGCAGTTTGGCTATGCATTATCCAATATATGTCATATTTGGTACAAACATGGAGGTTTTCTTTTACTTTTGTAGTCAGGGAATATGTAAAGTACTTGGAATGAAATACGTGTGTCTAAATTATATACATATGTAGGAATTACCCATATGCATAAAGCGTACTAAATTGAGGATGAAGTTGCTGAAAACTTAGAATAACTGTCTTTAGGGATTTTCCTGGTTGTTATTTTTAGTTTTTACTATTTACTATTAGGTTTTACTATTTTACTATTTTAACTATTATTTTTAAGTTTTATATTTGTCAGTTGAGCTTGTCAAGTTGAAGTCAGTGATTGAATTTATAACCTGGTAGCATCCATTTTATGTTGCATGTTTTCCAAGTGTGAGATGATGCAGCTTTTTCCAATAGTATTTTGTAATCTCAGTAAGTTAGGTAATGTTTTGTCATCTCCTTGATGGGAGGTTTTGCTCACTTTTGCTGAGAACCATTCTATGGGAGAAACTATGCCTCTATAAGAAAATAGGCTTAGCTGCTTTTTACAACAGTTGCTTACCACTTTGTGTGTCTGGACAGATAAAAGAGGCAGAAGCCAAAGCTGCAATTGAAGAAGAGAAACGAAGACAACAGGTATCAAATTTTCTTCTTCCTCCTCACATTGTTCTTGTTAGTAAGTCATTCAGTTTACATGCAGCTGAAGATGTATAGTTTGTAATGTGGTAGGCACAGTCATTCCTGTCAGCTGTTACCTTACTCTATGTGCTATGAATGATTTACAAAGGTTAAGAGCCCATGTTTTCCCAAATAATTTTCATAATTTTATGCAAAATTATAATTAATCAGTTTAATCGTGCATTACTGTAACTGTGTATAGTATATTTTTAAAATAAGTACTCTTGGTTTTAATCAAACACTTTATAATGTATAGACCCCACGAAATTGCTGAGTAGCCCCCACAAAGATTTAAATATTGTGTGAAGTTTCCCTCCTCGTCTTTGTCCTTCAAGGTCTCTGAGGGGGAGGGAAAAATGTTTATTTACTGTAATTACTGTTGATGGTGAGCGTATGTTGTCGGCATTGTAATCCAAGAAGCTTCTGTGACAGCTGCCTGGAGACACTAATACTGTGCAAAAACTGTAACCTTGTTTGGTGGTGATGGCTGGGTCATGCTTATCATCTGGTGGCTACAGCCTTAATGCACTCCTTGCAGACAGCCCATACATGTGTGCCTGTGTCTGAGCATTTGACACCAAGTCATCTTCTAAGTCCAACATGTGCTTTCTGACTCGCCTTTTACTCAATCATCACAATTGTTATGTATTAGTTTTTATTTGTGTTTTCACTGCATGTCACCCTTGGTTTGTATTCACAGTGCACTGGCTCACTCCTTCCTTAGAAGGGGGTGTGGGAGACTTGCTCACAGAACCGATCCTCTTGTTCCATTCTCCCAGTCTCATTGTGATAGACGGTTTCTCTGTGGGTCATAACCTCTGTTAGGCATACTTCGATAATTGCCTAGAGACTTTGTTTATTAAAGCACTATGTCTACCAGCCAATGCTCTAGCAAAGCCTGCTTTTGTTTTTCAGTGGGGAGTGCAGGAAAACTCACTGTGCAGGAAAAACATGCAGTGATGTACCTGTTGTCCAGGCACTGTTTTGTGATCATCTTGTAATGTTTATTGTTACATTCATGCCTCAACTGTCTGCAATATGGATCACATATTCCTTCATACAACTCATAGTTCATCTAATTCTTCTCTAAGCTGACCTTGGGCATGTTACTTCTGGGACACAGATTGTGAAGTGTAGCTTGCATACAGAGATCTGAAACATTTTGTTAGCTTGTAGAATGACCAGTTTGCCTAAGTACTGAAGTGTACTAATGGACATTTACACCTGTAAAGAACACACTTATGGTTCCAGAGCTAGAAGTTCAAAAAGTGGCTCTGTTTTCATCCATTCCAGAAGGCATCCCAGTTAGTAATAATTCCTGCCTCAAAACTGCTTACAGTTTGTCTAGTAAAGTCTCAGTAATGAGGCTTCTCTGAAACTGTAGCAGATTCTCTCCACAGCACAGTGTGCAGCATTATTTTTGTCTTGATTCTTCAGCAGTGATTGTTCCTCTCTGCAGTCATGCCTCTCTGTTCCTTTCTACTTGTACAGTCACTGAACTCTCATCATTAGAGTCCATCAGTACCCTTGTGTAATATATGGTCACTGCTTCTGCATACATGTTTTGTGGTCAGTGCAGCATCAGGGATAGAAGAATACACCTATATATAATCAAGCCTATTGAAAGGTTAATTAAGAGTAGTCAGTTATATAGCACATTAGCAAACAGTAGGACAACCATAAAAAAAAAAAAGACAAAACCGATAAAAAAAACCCAATGGGACAACAGTGACTAGTAAACAGGGTCTAGAATTGCACACAAGTACTAAGCTCAGCTACTGCAGCCTTCTATTTAAAATTATTTCCTTCCAGCTTGATCACCTAATCTGCCATCTGGTAATGCAGATTGGAGGACATCACTATAATAGGGTGTTGGGTCACTTTAAGAGTATATATTTGAGTATGCTCCCTTCGGACAAAAGCTTGCCTCTCGTATACCTTCCTGATCTCATTAGTGCATTTTTACATAGACAGTTCATCTGTTGGTCACAGCTTCTTGTGACCTGTTTTGATTTATACTTCACTGAATCCTGTGTATACAAACTAGTCAGTGCTCTGGTAAGTCAGCACATTTGTATTTCGGAACGTGCCAGAATTGGTCACAGCTTCTGCTAATGTCATTTATAGCTGGAGTCACTTGTTTCTTAGTGGAAGGAAGATGGCTGGGTTAGGCTTCTCAAGCCTTTTTCTGGCCCTAGCAGAACAAATTTTGCCTGTGCTTCGCTGTGTGAGGCCAGGGTTTTCACAATTGCTAGAGATGGAAAAAAAATCAGAGCTTTGATTATTTAGCAATTCAGACCAAGCTCATGCTCTGTCCCACTGTAATGTAAAAGATTTGGTAGAAGCTTTTGAGGTAACTGGTACAAGTCAAGAGTTTCAGTGCTGAAAGCTGGGGTCTCAAACCTGAGTGCTGATTTAACAAGTCGCATGAAAGATTTTTTTTTTTGTTAGAAAGAAGAATGTTTCAACAGCTCCTTAGAAGTTACAAAAGTCAACTCCCCCCCACCCCACTCATAAAATACAAGAGCTGTGATTTCAGGATATATGCTTTGTGTCTGTGTAGTCACTGCTATTTGCATTCGTTTAGCTACATTTTCCCATGGGACAAGAAGAATATTGAGAATAACACACAAAGGAGCAAAATCTGGTACCTGAGCAACACTAAACTAGACATTATCTAACATTAAATTGTTTTGAGAATACAGTATAGAATAAAGTAAATGTATTTCATTTTACTTTTAATATGTCTATACAGAAAGAAGTTAGGTTCTTACTCTAAATAAAAAGCTTGAGCTTGTTTAGCTTGAAAAATTAAGGTAATTAGAATTTTAATTACTTTATTGTTTGGAGGTCGTTGAGGTGACACTTTGGGTATGGTAATAGTTATGTAAAATCCGTAGGTAGCTTTTCAAGGATAGTGATGGCTTCTTTCTCGTATTCTGTGCCCATGAACCTTTATTATTCTGTGTTTTGTTTTTTATAATGTATTTATTTTTAGCTGTTTTTTTATAAAGATCACTAGGAAAGCAATTCAGTATCTGTTATATAGTTGTACAAGACCTATATTTTAATTCAGATTACTGCAATTCATGAAGCACTCTGCTTTTAAAAGTTTCATGTTACAAGTATATAATAACTATAGAAGCCCCGAATTTCATTTAGTGTCTGTGTAAAATTAAATACTAATGTATTATCTGTAAGACCATAAGAACCCTGCACACGCTTGGATTTCAAAAAACTGTTTCATTAAAATACTTTGCTTTCCTGAAGGAGGATTAGCTAGTTGAAAGTAATCTTGTTTCAAGCGGGAGGCTGTGGAACTTTGAACTATTCTCCCGTATCGTCAGAGTAGTGCCAACAGTTTCTGCCTTTATTGGGTACAAAGGAGTAGACATCAAAATTGGGTCCTTTCTCCTGCTAACTGGTATCTGGCACAAGGAGGAAAGTAAGATCTGCTTTGTAAAACTCTTAACAGATATTTGCTGTCAGTAGAGGAAGACCAGGCATCAGACAGTCTTGAGTTTCAAAGGAAAATTGTATTTACTGGACCGCTACTCTGCCCCTTTCCCAAAACAGTCTTATTCTTGTTTGTTTAATGGACCAACCTTATTATCTTAGTCCCTGTCTTCCTGGCAGCACTGCAGTAGCAGTCACATAGATTTATTTCCTCTCACAGCCAGGCTTTGTCTCTGTTCACTGTCCACGTTTCCTCTGTTTCAGCTCAGTCTTGTGCCTTTTGCCTATCCAGTCCTGGTTTGCTGTGCTCTGTTGCTCCCAGCTCCCTTCCCTCTTTCAGGTCATCAGTCTCTCTGCTCCCTTGTCCCTTGCTTTCTCTAGTAGCTGACAACTCTACCTAAAAATCCAGGTGGCTGTTAGACCTTTTCTGGTTTTAGTCTGTCTCAACTCTCCTTTACAGCATCTTGTCTGATTTTTCTAGCAATTAGAAAGCTCCTCATGGGAGTCTCAACGTAGTCTTACACTCTTTGTTCCAGGTGCCTAATTCCAGTTTTGCTTTAGCTTTGTACCCTAAAATGAGTTTTGTCTGTGTTCTTTTGATACCCTTTTAAAAGAATGTGGAGGGGAATGAAGAAGAGGACTCTACTGTTCATTCCAGGAATCATCCTGAAACTGCTGTTCTGGGTGGAAGCTTGGCAATTTTTTTTTTTTTTCTTCCAGTTGCTTTGCTTAATTTTTGGGCCTAAGGGCACATGCTTTCTTTTGAAGGATGCCGTGTACCTACTGCGGTCATATATGAGTTAATAAGCCTGAAGTTACAGCATTTAACAAAGGGGGTCCTTCTGTGCATGTCTGAGATTATGGCTATTAATCTAAAATTTAGCTGAGCATGCAAAATATAAAGAATTGAGGGAAGGAGATACATTTTTCTTTAGTTATATTTTTACTAATTCATTCTTAGCAGAGAACTCATTCTTATTACAAGGGGAGGAGGTATTTGAATATCTTGGTCTATGCTCTTATATTATTATAATAGCTTAAATACTTACAAGTGCTTTTCTTTAATAGGAAAAATAATGTATTTTTAACATTTAATGGAAATAATCTCATTTCGGCTTAACATATTCAATCTGAGTTAATCTAATGTAAAACTTCAGTTGGTTGCATTTTTGGCGTTTTTTTTTTATAGGAAATGAAACAATGGCTTAATATTTGGAAGCTAACTGCTTTGTAACCATGGGGTATAGTGCTACCATCTAATCTGTAAGAGATTTATAACTTCCATTGGCTGTGAGTTACTTTTATAAAATGTTTTTGGGGAATGTTATTTAAAATGCACATTTCTTAGTTTTTAATTCTGACACAATTGTCAACTACTTCTGGTTTTCTTCATCTAGGCTGAACTGGAAGCTTTTGAAAACAGATTAAAAGGGCGAAGAAAGAATAAGAGAAGGAAGGATGAAGTAGAAGTTGAACAATCATCATGGCAGAAATACAAAAACCTCATTATGCTACCAGTGTTCGGGGTTGTTGTTGTGTT
The DNA here is from genome assembly GCF_000710305.1 of Buceros rhinoceros silvestris. NCBI lineage: Eukaryota > Metazoa > Chordata > Aves > Bucerotiformes > Bucerotidae > Buceros > Buceros rhinoceros. The sequence goes on from NW_010413587.1 coordinate 43,557, forward strand.
GGTTGCATGGCTCATGGTCTACAATGACTGAAACGATGCAATATTTAATATACCTCAGTCAGGCTTTAGGTAGCTATTATTCCTAGAGTGTTAGTCTGTGTGTAACAGAATTTGATATGCATAGATTGTTTACTGTTTGCCAAGAAAAATGCAGAGGAAGGGAAGAAGTGTCACCTTTGCTATTAAATTCACAGCACAAAACTGAACTCGGACATTGAAAGTAATAGTAGATTTTAGTCCTCACTGAAGTACTGGTGTAATTTGACCAAGATCCAATAACAACTATTAATATATTGTGTTACCTTTCATGTCTCCATTTCATAATATTAAATAGCTTAGTATAAAATGATTTATTATTTGTTTCCTATAAAATCAGTTTAGTGGTTTACTGAAGATTAGCATTCTTATGCTAGTCTTCATGCTGTATCACACAGTAATTTCTGTGTTTCACATCAGTTTTGATTATAACAACTAATGGGGAAACTTAGGCTTGAATATTCTGGGGTCTTACGTCAGAACTTTTTTCAGTGAAAGGAAATGTGAACTGTCTTTCAAGTCAACTGTATCACAAACAATAAAGTGGGCCCCCTTTACAGACTGTGGAGTTTGGTTTTTGGTTGTTCCCCCCTTGTCCTTGTTTCTTCAAAGTCAAACCAATTAAAAACTGGCCTTAGTGGACCAATGTATAGGCTGAACATGGGTTGGAGTAGTTTCGGGGTACAGGGCTGTGTCTTCATTGCTAACCCCATCGCCAGCAGCAGCAAAGCAAGTTGAAATTGAACTTAGAGCATCACTTGACTGTTTGTACAGATAAATGTCACATTTGAGTATTTGCATAGGCTTGCAAAAACATAGTCGGGTGGCATAACAATACAAGTAGATGTTGTTCAGAAGCCATCTGGATGGTCCTTGCTAATTATGTATAAACTAGCTTAAATATTTTCTTACTGTTAGTTTAAAATACCTTGTGTTCCGTGGTAGAACTGAAGGGTTTACACAGCTTCAGAATTATTACAGAAGCTGCAATGTCTCAGATGAGGGACTGCAAATTAAATTCTGGGTTGGGGGAAATCAGAAAAGTGAATTTTTAAACGTGTGCTGGAAAACTTATGCTAATACTTGAGCATTGTGGGTAACTGAAAAGTGCTTACAAGATCCTGTGAGAGGTGAGGTGCAAAGCTGAAGGGTGTTAGGTTGCCCTTGTAATTCAGGCGTATAGTTTCACCACAAGTCCTGCAAAAACAATGGGACCATTTGTGTGAATCAGTAGATTGCAGTTTGAAAGCTCTTCTAGGTGATTTTGTCCCACTTGTAAAGGGACCCAGTATTAATTTGAGATGATAGCCAATTGCGTTAATGGTTTGGCAGCAGAAAAAGATTAGAAAAGCCGCAAAAGACCATAGCTTTTTGATTTCATAGATTGATAAAATGGGGAGAAAATAACTTTCTTTTAAATTTTTCACCTAAATTTGGTGAAAAAGAAGAGAGGTAAGGAAAACTTGGCAATATTTAGCATGGATTGGCGCGATTTGATAGTGTTTTATGTTTTGGGTTTTTTAATTGATTTTTAGAAATTCATACTACTTCTGTCATGATGTGTCAGGCTGTTAGTATATAAAGTTGAAATGGCAGTAGGCAATCAGTTGCATCTCTGAATTCTTTTATTTTCTAGTATAAGGAAAAACAGTTTTCCATATTGTTACTTCAACTCTTTTTAATAAGGTTAATGCCTGGATGATAATTCCATATATAAGCATTGTTTCAAGCAAGTGAGGTGATGCTATTATGTGACTGCATATGCCAGTAACTCTCTTGTCTCTGTGAGAAAAAGAGATGTTTTTTGTTCAGCTGAAGTAAAACATGAGGTATTGCCCCAAAATACAAAAATATGCCTTTATAGCTGAAATGTGCAGATCAGTGTGAATGAAACCATTGTGGAAACAGCTTTTATCACCATGTAACCAAGTCATTTTTCTATTTAGTCCTAGCTTTTTCTTCAAATAAAAGTACAATTTAAATCTCTCTTTGCAGAGTGGTAAAAATGAAGTGTACTCGAGTTATGTTTGATGTAGTTCCTAGTGTTTGTTTCTGTGTATTTTGCAGTATTTGTGTGAAATACTGAGGAGGAAAAGACTTGCTTCCCATTGATATCTTTATTACGATAAGAAAGCACACCAATCTTTAAAAATTCATTCCGTTCATACAAATGCATGTATGGGCAGGCATATTCCCTTTCTTAAAGGATTTGTATCTCTCGAACCTCGCCTATGTGAGACATAGCTTTTTTTGAAATTTTATTCAGAGTAGTTCTGTGTAGCTTATCCAACCATCTGAGTCATTTGCACTCTGTTGGTCTGCCTG
>NW_010413587.1:46002-49462 GCF_000710305.1 Buceros rhinoceros silvestris
GGTGAACCAGATATTTGTTTCTTGGCATAAAAAAAGTGTGGAGGTTCAAGCAATCTGCAGCTTAATTGCTGGTTTCTGTTCGTTTTTTTTTTAATTATTGTTACAGTTAAATTTTTACCTTTTATTTGTTGGAGCTGCATGTTGTGAAGAAAAAAGGTACAGGTAAAATCGCCTGTTGTTCAGTACACATGAAAGATGGTAATTCTAGAAAGGAAATAAGTGAAGGTAGGGGGTGTTTCTTCAACAATTTAAATGTAATACATTGTTACATAATGTAATGAGCAAACATTTTTAATGTTAATAGTTTACCAAAAAATGCATATTGATAAGTATACATCAAAACAAATTACTTAATCTGCTGTTGAATGGAAATTAGAGAAGCCTGACCATGAGGATACTTAGCATGCAGAATATTTAACTATGTGTAAAATGAAAAAAAACTTGGTGGGGTGGGTGGCTTTTTCAGATTCCGAGTGCATCGTGGTGAGCATTCATCTTTCCCCTGAACCAAAGTACTTAAAAATTGTCAATATATTTTGGACTATGCCCTGTAACAATAACAGACGTTGCATATGTCTAATGTAAAAAACGAGAGACAATAAACACATCAAAAACAACTTGAAAATGTGTTTGTTCTCAAGGACTAGTGTAGTAAAGTGGCAAACTTCTGGGTAATGGCAACTGATAAACTGCAGCGGAGGTTTCCTCCTTCTCTGGCAGTGATAGTTCTTACTGCTCAGATTAATGTTGGAATTATGTAATCATGCTCCTTCATGTTACTGCTCTGACAAAATTGGGAGAACGGGTTGGGGAAGTATATTAAGATGAAACATATGGGAATGGACTCAGTAGATGATTTTTTTTGCCTTATATGGGGAAACGTAGCTGATTTATTAGACACTTGTCCTGACCTTAACTACTAGAGAAGGAAACTATGGTTACTATGCAGATAGCACCAAAATTTGCTCATAAAAGCTTCTATGCTTGATTGTGGCTGTAAAGCACTGCACCTAGAACTGATCATCTTGGCGGTTCTGTCTCCAAAGCCTATCTCTCTGCTGTATGCCAGCTTTTCCGAGCGCAGTGTGCCTACGTGGTGTGGGGTTAGAGCACAGAGATGTTTGGTCTGAAGGATGTTCCTGTGCCAGGCAGCAGAATCATGATCTCTGGTGCGTGTTTTAGGATGGAGTATTCTCGTGTGAGCAGTCTACCCTCAATTTCATTTAGTTCAGGTACTCCTCTTCTGCTTTGACTTCATCCCATTACCAGTTGTTATCTACGGGCAGTTAAGTTGCTCCCTTTCTTGCCTCATGAGTTAAATTTGTATTAATGTCTGCCCTTATAATTCAATTAAATCAATTAATCACTGTAAAGAATTATAAAATAAAGATATTGTAATGATCTGAGTTTACTAGGAAGGTAAATGCAAGGTAAAACTTAGAGGAAAAAAATCAGTTAAGTCCAATTAGTTATGAGACATGCTTGCTTATTTGCACTAATGGTTACATGTTAATGAATTATTTGGACTCTGCATTAAAATGTTTATATGCCATGCTACCAGAAAACACATTTCTGGTGTGGGTAGTGTATCGATAAGGGCTCTGTGGTACACTAAAGTCAGTCATAAGACAGGCTAAATGGCAGCTGTCTAGAAATAAGTAATACTCTGAGGGAACTGTGGCTCAATTCAACCAAGTATCATTTAATCTAAATAACTTTTTCGTGCAGGGATTTCCGTAAGATTGCCCACAGAGCCAGACCTTGGGTTAGGCTTTCTCTGTGTGTTGTATGCTGTGGCTAAATCTTATAGTTGTAAAACTGCAATTTGAATGGCTCCCTCACTTGAGGAAACGAGTATGCGATCAGGAGTCAAGGTTGGTTTGGGGTTTGGAACTCAGTATTTGCACCGCTGAAGAGAAGACATCCTCCACCCGAGGCCAAGCTGGCTTTGCTGAGCCCTGTGCTCTTAGACTTCAGCATTCAGTTGTTCTTACTGTAATTGGCGACAGGGCTAACTAATCTCTGTAAAAGGCCATAGTAGGTAATAACCTATGGTTTGATTCCTCTATCAGCATTACAGCACTAAACATTTGTTGGTTTACATTAAGCAATTTAAGGATTTTGCATAAATGCTCTTGCTTCTCTCTCTTTCCATGCTTTTCCTGTTATTTGTGCAATACTTTTTAAAACAAAAAACTGCTTTTCTCCAGAAGGGACTTTTCTTGATTAGATGAAAAAATGCAGGGCTGAATTACCGTGAGCACGAGTTACTTATGTGTGATGGCACTCCAGAGGCACAGAGTGCCCTGTCACTGCCCTGTAAAGCTTGCACGCAAAAGTGACAGAGCCTAAATCCCAAGGTATGGAAATAAACATACCTGGAAAAGAAGCTGGAAAAAGCTAGTAAGAGATGTTTGTCAGATGTATATAGATAACTCTATATATGAGGGTGTCATCTTCACCCACAGTCAAGAGTGGTGACCAGGGATAGAAGCCATATTCAGGTCGAGGTGGTTGTTCACATTTTCTGGGTGTTTTCTGGCTCACATTTTGATAGTTTCAGAAGCACTAAAACATGCACAGTAAAAACTGGAAGCCTTTCTGTTTTACAAATGTCATCTCGGAAACCAGTTGTGGTGCCAAGTGACAGCTCTCTCTGGCTCGTGGAAATATTCTGACCTGCATCTGTTCTGGTAGCACCTACTTCTGCCCATCAGCCATGCTTTTTGTACTGTTGACTTTATCATTCTTGGATAGCGCTTGCAAGCTCCGTTATGTAAACAGACACAGGGGAGAGGGGACAAATGCATCAAAATGCAAGTCTTAAAAGCTGATGTCTCACGGGGGTGGGGCATTTGCTCTGCAGCTTCAGGCGACACTTGTCTCTTGCCATGAGAGCTTTGCTTCAAGAGCTTTGCAAGAAACAACGCCCCCCCTCCAGCCTTCGGGTCGATAAGGGTCGGTCACGGCCGTGACCGGTGCAGGGACAGGTGTAGCGTCCCCGGGATCCTGGGGAGGGGCAGGGTACGACAGGCTCGCGTGGCTCCTGGAGGAGCTGGAACCGGAGCCTCGCTGCGGGGAAGGAGCTGGAGAAACCTATCGCTGGCTCCGTGAGAGCTTCCTCCTGCCTGAGTCCCTTTTTCTCCGCTTCTGGTGTGCGGGTGGCACCGTTCGGCGCACCTTTTCAGCCTTTCCACCCCCCACCCCCCGCCTTTTTTGGGGGTATTTTTTTTGTTTTTTGGGGTTTTTTTTTCTTTTTTTTGGAGATAGGGAGGATCGGTTGTCGGAAGGCAAAGCCGCGGAGGAAAGCGTTACAGTCCTCGTAAGCACGAAACTTCCTATCCCTGGGATGAAAATGAAAGCCTTTGCATGACTGTAATGTAAAATAAAGGGCATTCAGACGGCAGGCGGGTCCTCCGGAGGAGTCCTGCGGCCGGGAACCGCGGATGGATGGACCTGG
>NW_010413587.1:49699-50069 GCF_000710305.1 Buceros rhinoceros silvestris
GTGCGCATCCGAGCGGCCCGGGGCAGAGCGCCAGCGAGCCAAGGTAAGGGGTAGGAGGGGGGAGCTCCGCGGGTTTCTGTCCCGCACATCGGCCCTGGTCCTGGCTTGTCTTGCCACCTGAAGCCTTTCGCGGCGTGACGAGACGTCCTTTATTGGAGGGGGGGTGTATGTGTGATGGGGGAACACGACAGACAATGGCTGTTCCCACCTCATCCGCCCTCCCTAGGGGACGGCTTTAGGGAGAATTAGCAAGTGGGCCGTCTCTCAGCTTGTCCCCAAGGGGTAGAGCCTAGTGTGCAAAAGGGGTGGGGATGTGGCGGCTTTCTTGGGGAGGTTTATTATTATTGGGTGGAGGAGTGGGGAGGGAGAG
>NW_010413588.1:0-7978 GCF_000710305.1 Buceros rhinoceros silvestris
CCCAGCCACTCTGTCCCAAGTCTGTGGTGTTGCAGAAGGTCGTTGTGACACAAGTGTAGCACCTGATACTTGACCTTGTTGAACTTCATCTCGTTGGCCTCAGCCCATTGATCCAGCCTGTCCAGATCCCTCTGTAGAGCCTCCCTACCCTCAAGCAGATCAATGCTCCTACTTAACTTGGTGTCATCTGTGAACTTGCTGAGGGTGCACTCAATCCTCTCAGCCAGATAATTGATCGAGCTGTTAAAGAAAATGTAGAGCCTCCCTACCCTCAAGCAGATCAATGCTCCTACTTAACTTGGTGTCATCTGTGAACTTGCTGAGGGTGCACTCAATCCTCTCAGCCAGATAATTGATCGAGATGTTAAAGAAAACAGGCCCTAGCACTGAGCCCTGAGGAACACCACTTGTGAGTGGCAACCAATTAGATTTAACCATTTCATCACCACTCTCTCGGCCTGGCCATCCAGCCGGGTTTTTATCCAGCAAAAAGTACATCCATCCAGGCCATGAGCAGCCAGTTTCTCCAGGAGAATGCTGTGGGAAATCATGTCAAAGGCTTTACTAGGTCTAGGTAGACAACACCCACAGCCCTTCTCTCATCTACTAAGTGGGTCACCTTGTCATAGAGGGAGATCAGGTTAATCAAGCAGCACCTGCCTTTCATAAGCCCATGCTGACTGGGCCTGATCACCTGGTTGACCTGTACATGTCATGTAATGGCACTTGAGATGATCTGCTCCATAACTTTCCCCAAGGTCAGACCGACAGGTCTATAGTTCCCCGGATCCTCCTTTTGGCTCTTCTTGTAGATGAGAATCACATTTGCTCACCTCCAGACAGCTGGAACCTCCCCAGTTAGCCAAGACTGCTGACAAGTGATGGAAAGTGACCTGGTGAACACTTCTTCCAGCTCCCTCAGCACCCTTGGGTGGATCCCATCCCGCCCCACAGACCCATGTGCATCTAAGTGGTGTAACAGGTCACTGACCATTTCCTCTTGTATTATGGGGGCTTCATTCTGCTCCCCATCTCTCTCATCCAGCACAGGGGTCTGGGCGCTCAGAGAACAGCTGGTCGTACAGGTAAAGACTGAGATGAAGAAGCATTCAGTGCCTCAGCCTTTTCCTCAGCCTGGGTCACTAGATTTCTGCCTGCATCTCTTCAGGTCTTTTTTCAGGGATCCACCTTCTCCATACTGGCAATTGTACTTATTGTTCCTGCTTGGGGCACCTACCAGGAAAAACATACACCAAGGCCCTGTTCTCCTGAGTCAGAAGTTTATGTAAATCCACAAGGCAGGACTCAGGTCCCTGGATTCAGCAGGTACCTTTTTTCCAGACTTGTGAATGGTCTTGTTTACTGCTCTGGAGCTGCAGAGTGTAAGTCAGTGCTGCTGAGAGGGGAAGGAGCTGTGATTCTGGGGTGAGAGAAGTCAGCTAATGATGGGGGTTCGTATTTCATAACCTAGCTTTATGGCCAAAGGAAATGAGAGCATATCCTGTTTTGATAGGGCTGAGCAAATCTCCAGTCCTTTCCCATAAGGAATATCCCACCTGTGAAATGGGGTTTGTGAACTTGCAGTGACTTGATTGAAGACCGATCACTCTGCTTGGAATCCTTGGAGTGCCCCCATAGCTATGTGAAGTATGCTAATAATGTGATAATTATTATTTTAAAGTCTGTTTCCCTTTTGGCACGCTCCTGCTGCTTCACTTGGGTTCCTGGGCATAATGCGATAGCTGAAGGGAAGAATCCTTGTGGATGTGGGCTGTAAGCTGGTGGATGTTGATTAACTTGATTTATGCTGCTGGATCTACGTTAAATTACTCCAGTGGAGGATTCAGTCCCGGTTTTATGGAGAATGTGTTCACAGCTGAGTAGTTCCCAGCAAAGTTCTCAAAAAACTTTAAAAATACATTTCTGCTTAGTTTTCAGCATAATTTCGCGAGTTCCTCTGATGCTTTATAGTGTTTATAGCACTAAATAATTGCAATGCCATTGTGTTTCATGCTCTTTATTTTACTGCTTATGCACCATGTGGTATTGAGGTGTGTTATATTGCATATAACTCAATACAATAAACGTAGCGTTACAGAACAGAGCTGCTGCGTTTTTATTACAGGTGGGTTACCTACTGTGATGAAAATAATGTAAAAATAGAGGGAAGTTATTATTCCCTTTCTTACTACTTTTTATTCTGGAAATAACCCGTGGTAAATTAGGTGCATTTTTCATGAAATTTTATACAAATATAGATCCTGGTATAAAACAGTAAATAAGCTCTGCTAGAACTTTATGGGGTTTACACCTGATTTTTAAATTAGCTTATGTTTGTAATGCTTTGCCTCAGAGGTTACTGGAAGATCAGTCCTGAGGGTTATTGCACATTCTCAGTTGTTTCTGAAGGCACTGAATGCCAAGAATCTCACTTTGCAGAACTGAACCATTTATTCTTTCTCTTATTTAGCCATATGTAGATTTTTTTTTTTTTTTTTTTTTTTTTTTTTTTTTTTTTTTTTTTTTTTTGCATTTTAACCAGGATACTCCAGTAACTATCCATCAGAGACTGAAATACTTAGCTAAGCTTACTGAGATGAGCTGTCCTCTGCAGATGATTGTAATTACAGAAATACACTTCATGGCTCTCATTTTTTAACTTGATTCCAGAATAGGACCTGATATCCAAAAGAAACCATTGAAAGAGTATTTTTTAGGCAGTACATGGGAAGGTTCAGTGTCCCAAGGCCTTCAGCTCATTCTTACTAGGTTTTGGGTTTTGGTTTTTTATTTTTTTTTTGCCTTCCCCCAACATAATGAACAAGGAAGATGCAGATAGAAAATATAAAATAAGGGGCTGTTTCTCACATTGTGCTCTGGAGCTTATGTGCCTTATTCAGGGCTGCAGGTACATGGCTCTCTCTGATTTTGGTGTCCAGAGTCCATATTCCCTCCTGAGGGTAAGTGCCTGTCAGGACTGCTTGGATAAGCTAGGCAACGCTCCTGGTGTCTTTTTGGAGTGCCCTAGCTCTGTCTGAGGAGAGGTTAGCAGGGGTGGATCTGCACGTTAGGCATCCTCCAGCCTGAGGGACCCCAAACCTTCCTCTCTCAGCAAAGTCCCTATCATCAGTCTTTAATGTGGGCACGACAGGGAAGGAAGTTTCCCAAAGCAATGCTAAATTCTCGTAGCTGAAAAGACCATACAGGGGTGGAGCCTGACCCTAGCGTTGTGGGTAAGTGCTGACGCAGGAGTGTCAGTACTTTTCCTTTTATTACTCTTAAGTCCAGTAACTGTTTAATATGAAATGCAAGATCAGTCCTGACAGTAGCAACAGCCCCATCATCTCAGTCCTGCCCAAGTGTCCTAGCGGCTCTGCAGAGTCAAGCTTCCCCTCACTGGCTTTCCCTCTCTCTTTGGCAGATCCTGGACTTTTCACGAATCCTTAGCAGGAGAAGAGGGAAGTCCTACTCAGCCTGGCCCACCCCTGACCAGCTATAAACCCCTCTTAGGAGTGGCTTTTTGTTGAATACCCAGTTTCTAGGGCTGAGCTAAGTAGTGTCAGTGAGCACTGTGAGACTGAAGCAGAAAGAGGTGTGCATGGATTAGGGATCTTCACAGCCAAACAGGAGGCTGCATCTATATTGTCAGATTGGGGTATAAAATTTACTCAGTCCTGTGTATACCAGAGTTCCTTCTGAATCTTGTCCTAAATGTTTTCCATTTTTCACATGGGCCTCTTCCTCTACACAATGCTCTCTAGGCCAATGACAGTTCTGATGCCAATTTCTGATACGTAGGATAACGTAATTAAGAAAGGATCTAAAGGATGTGCCATATCTTTGTATAACCATAACGCTATTTTTCAAATTGTCATGTAATTTGTATAAATGAAAGGGTTTTTTATCAGATAGGTGTAATAGCAAATTACAACCTACATGGGCTACAGACGGGAGTGAAAGGCAATCTGGATCAAATATACAAGGAACTGCTTACATATGCTGTGTTTTGGAAGTTTTATTTGAAAGACAGGCAGCACGTGGGAAAATTCCAGCCAGCCTTTCGTATCATCTATCTGTCAAAGCTGATTGGTGTTAGCAGCAGTTAGCAGATACCTGTCATCTCTCAACACTACAGATTGCTTGTATCAGAGCACCAAAGCCCTGGTTCAGAATACATTATGCAGATTAATTTGTCCTGGGTTATTTTTCCAATGTCAATAACACTGGTTTTGTCTTAACGCTCTGGCCATTTTACAGCAACACAGGGCCAATGGAGCTATTTCACCCGAACTCTCCTTCTCTTCAATTTTATGCAGAAAGAAATCACATCTACCTACCCTAGCATTAGCGACCTCGTCACGCCTGGTACTACAAAAGAGTGTGGTGCTGGTCCCACAGAAGGAGGCTCCGGCTCTGGCTCCCTGGAGTCATTCCTATTCAGCCTGCTCTAACTGTGACCCTCCTGGAATTTTAAACAGAGACTCTGCAGCAGCTCATTGGGAACAAGTGAAGCTGTTCAAGTGCTGATTATTCCAGCAGAGCCTGAGAAAATTAATTAATAACTAGGTGTGAAATTAATGTACACCTTCTGTTTCCCCTAGTACTTTTCCCATGTTGCTAAATTTGCTTCTGCACCACCAAGAGACAAAGTAGATTTAAAGAACATCTGTGGGAATGAGCTAAAACTCTCCCCAGGTAACCCTTGTTACATTTGCTAGCATTTTGATTATCGTATAGAGCTTTGTCTTAACTCTTTAAAATGCCTGACTCCTTAAATCCTAAATATTTTTAGTGCCTATTTAAACAAGATTGAATTTGCTGATAAGAAAGAGAAAATAGTGCTTTGCCTTTATATTATACTATAATGATACGTACTGTATTATTTCATTATGTCTTATCCTGTACGTTTGCATTTCAAATGCGCTGTTTGAGGGTGTTCACACAGGATGTGATAACGGAAAATGGTGTGAGTTGGTGTTGGGGCTGCAGAATTGTCTATAGTGTAGCAATGTGGTGGTGGAGGGATTTAAAATGTTTCTGCTTGTTGAGAAGTTTTTACTTGAGGCAAGTGTTTAGTGAATCTTTACAATGAGAAATATGTAAATGAAGTTGAGTGGACCTGGCAGCCTCCATATAAGCACTTAATTAGGGACTGCCCCAAAATGCAGCATGAACATTACAGACATTTCAGTGAAATGATAGCTGTGACTGTCACCTCCGGTCTAGGGTGTGGGAAGATCTCTTGGAAATCTGAGGTGATGCATGATGTACCGTGAATCTCTGTTCCTCTTAAAAGGCGAGATTAGTGACTTTTTGCTCTAACTGGCCATCTCTGGGCCCTTTCCTATGTGTAAGGGTGTAGTTGTGCCTTAGTGCTCATTCTGTTGACTCAGTCTATGACCTTTCTTTTCTGCAGTCTCACTGACTTTTTTGACTACTCCAGGCTACTGGACAGGGATGAAGATATCTGTAACAAAAAGAAAATTATGGAATTGTGGAAACTTCTGCAAGACTATGCAGAAGCAAGTCTCTTAAGAAGTTTTAAAAGTATCCATTAATGTGGAAGCAACACATGAGAAGATGAGAGGTTCCTTCCCTTTTCGTGGAAGAGAATAGGAAATCCTCCTTTTCTAAGCAGTCCCCTTCTCAGTCTTACATCTTCCTGATTGTACTTGACTTGGTAGGGGAGCTTAGCAGGTCTTCACAAGATTACCTTGTTGCTTGTTTGAATTTGGTGCTATTCAGGTGTCTCACTTCCATTCCAGTCAAGAGTACCATTTTGGTCAACTAGGAACATGAAAAGGTGAAATTACTTTTGACACACTCCAGCAGTCTTTGAAGTAGCTCATTTATAATGCAGGTAATTTCCCAAACTGTTCTTATTGCATATGCTAAACAAATAATCTGAACAAAATCGAGCTAGCCCATCTTGTTCAGATTAGACTTCTTGCCAGCATGTTAGCAGAGGGACTTCTGTGATTCCCAAGCCTGTTTGTTTTAGTGATGTTCCAAAAGGTGGCACTTCCCTTTCTTTGGATGCTATTTACCATGAAAAGATCTTGGAATAATCTGGAAGGTAAACACTTAGACTACTTGTAAACTGCAGTAGGAATATATGTGAATATTTAGGTTTACAAAGGGTAGTATTTGTGTATAAATCCACAGAACAGTTTATGTAAAGATTTTTAAAAGAGTGATTCATCAAAAATCAGTTACAAAACTACATTAGGATTAAATAGAATCTAAATGTTATGGCTGGGCTTAAGTGGCTTGATTATACTTTATAATGTCTGGCACTGTGTTTCCAGCCCTAATAAACTGAATTTCTATTTCTTCCAGAAATTACTTCTGCTGTTTATCCCATTGGAATAAATATTTGTGCTTGGACTGGCTGGCAGGGGGAAGGCGGCAAACCCCTTCCACTGAAGTCACTGCTGGTGAAAGCCCTGAGCAGCACCCGCCATGTGGAACATGGCACATGCCCGAGTGAGGGACTGTCCCCCCAGCAGCAGTTAGAGTTGGTCTGTTACCGATGAGGCTCGCTACCTTCCAGCAAGACACATTTTGGGGCTCTCTCTGTGCTGTCTTACTTTAAAACATTCTTGGTGCAGTGCTTATTATTATTACGGATTTCACCAGTTTTGTGATGTGGATGTTCCATCTCTTCTCACAATCCCTTTCGAAGGCCACCTAATCTGCTTCATCCATGCAGATGGAATCTCCTGAGTAAAACAGGAACATTTATTCCATGTCCCTGTTTAGCCATCTTTTCTGTTTATGGATCCTTCACTTTAACCAGAAAGTTTTTCTCTGAGCAAAACCAGTGTTAACTTATCAATACACACAGATATACTTAGGGCTGCTGCATAGAATAGGTATGCATAATTATAACAGTATTTCCTGATTTTGTCAAATTAACAAACTTGGCCATCATTAATAACTCGGGTCAATTTTTGCTTTTCATTTTGTTTGGTTTATTTGGTTGGTTTAGAAATGGAAACTGTCCCTCTGTTTAGCTTTGTCTCTCATCTGATATAATAGGTGGGTGGGTCAATAGATAGATAGATACATCCAGGAAGAAAAGATTTAAACCTCTGTATCCCACTGAAAAGGAAGAATAAATTGTACTGAATTAGCTGGAAATGCTTGTAGCCCATGATTGCTCTGTGCCTTCAGTAGCTCAATATGTTCAAACGCCGGTGGCATGTCATATGTGACTTTTCAGTGGCAAAAGCAGTGGCAGGCTTGTATCTCCACCTCTGTGAGACACAAGCCCCATAACAGGGAACAACATTAAAATCCCTAAAACTGAATAGGAGGACAGAATGTCTGATGTGTTCCAAATTTCCATTTCCACCACATGGCATGTGCTGGGGGCAAACAAAGCAGCTGGTCTGAGGTGGGACCCTCCTGGGTGGGTGGTTGTGCGCCACTGACTGTCACTCGAGATAGCGAGAAAGGGAGAGAGGGAGGGAGGAGACTGACCTTTTGACTGCCCACAGGCACCCACCACTTGCCACCAGACCATTTCTCATCCTCTGTGTTCTGATTCAATATTACACCTGATCACATCAGATCCAGGAATACATCCCTCTGATGCCTGGCGGTTACTGCTTTTGGTGCTTGGATGAGAAAAAGAACCAAATGTCATTATCTACTGAAAAACATCAAACATGAGAATGTATCTTTCTTCCATGTCATTTATTATGTCATATACATTTCCCTGTCTTTCCAGTCTGTGTACTTCAGAGAAGCTTTGGGTTCCTAACAGCCTTGTGTTCACAGTATTATAGTACACATTTCTGTACAAGCAGAATACAAGACACAGCATTTTATATGTCTGTGATTTGCATTATTTTTTTCCCTCCAAATTGGCCTACTTCCTTCCTCTTGCCAAAAAGCAAAGTTTTTCCTTTGTCTCCTCTGCTTTTTTGCTTTCAGTTTTGCTTGAATTTGTAATGGAAGTAGGAAAGTGGGA
>NW_010413588.1:8117-8897 GCF_000710305.1 Buceros rhinoceros silvestris
CCTGCAGCTCTTATGAGAGCTTTGTGGAAGGGCTGCCACCTGCATTCTTCACTTCACTTCTGCTTTGCCAGGTTCTTCTTCCTCTCTCTCCCTTGACCCAGCTTCCTACGATCCCTCTTCCCCTCCCTTTCAATTTGGAGCGGAATCCCAGCATCCATCATTGCCTTAGACATGCCTTGGGGGAGCAAACCCCAAAGTTGCTATTCTTGCTATTCTCCTTTACAAGGCCTGCTTGGCCTCCTCCTTTACTATGTTTTCCCTTTTCACCAAAAAAAAAAAGATACGTGAGGCATCAGTGTAAGAGTCAAGATGGATTGTATGAATCAGTCAGCCACTGCCTTTATGAAAGGCTGTGCAACTTGCTGTGTTTTTCATCAAGAAAAACAGAAAACACTCATTCTCAATTTTTACTGATATTTAACCAAATTTTTCCAGCATTACTTTATCCATATCATATTGAGGTTGATTTTTTTTTTAAAAAATATGTGCTAAGTTCAATGTATTTATCACTAGCTTATAATTAGTCCCAGCCTTCTGAACATTTGTATTACACTTCATTGAACCTCTTCTTCATTTAGCAATATTTTATGCTTGTTGAAATTAATTTTAAAACTTGCCCTGGGTTAGCCAAAACTTCCCGTGTTTTGGGAAGCTTTGTTGTAAACTGACCAATCAGGTATATTCCCTGCCACGTACATATAACCGCGACATCAATTGGTTAAAAGTTCTGGTGGGCTTCTTTCCGTTTCCGGGTGCTGGCCCTTTAAGAAGCAGCCGGTC